>NC_091952.1:216084196-216336786 GCF_031021105.1 Erythrolamprus reginae | reverse complement strand
TATCTCCCTATCTATCTATCCATCCATCCATCCATCAAACCCCCCCCCCCCCCCATTCATTTATCCATCCATTTATCCATCCAGCCAGGTTTGCCTGAAAAGAAAACTGAAACAGTTGCCAGTCCGGGATACGTAACGAAAATTGGGGGGGAGGAACGGGACTTTCACTTAGGCAGCTTCGTCTATCATTGCATTGGAGAGGCAAAGATCAAGCTGTTTCTATTCCGTTCTAAGGCAAGCCTCTGTATCAATGAGGCTTCCTCCCATATGTGCCTCACGCAGCTTCGCAGCCTCGTGTTTCCCCGGGTGGGGGCTTTCTTTCTTTCTTTCTCTTTCTTTCTTTCTTTCTTTCTTTCTCTCTCTCTCTATCTATCTATCTATCCATCCATTATCTCTCTATCTCTCTCTCAGTCTCTCAATCTCTCAATCTATCCATCCATCTATCCACGATCTCTCTATCTCTCTATCTCTCTATCTCTCTATCTCCCTATCTATCCATCCATCCATCCATCCCATCAACCCCCCCCCCCCCACCCATTCATTTATCCATCCATTTATCCATCCAGCCAGGTTTGCCTGAAAAGAAAACTGAAACAGTTGCCAGTCCCGGGATACGTAACGAAAATTGGGGGGGAGGAACGGGACTTTCACTTAGGCAGCTTCGTCTATCATTGCATTGGAGAGGCAAAGATCAAGCTGTTTCTATTCCGTTCTAAGGCAAGCCTCTGTATCAATGAGGCTTCCTCCCATATGTGCCTCACGCAGCTTCGCAGCCTCGTGTTTCCCCGGGTGGGGGCTTTCTTTCTTTCTTTCTTTCTTTCTTTCTTTCTTTCTCTCTCTCTCTCTCTATCTATCTATCCATCCATTATCTCTCTATCTCTCTCTCAGTCTCTCAATCTCTCAATCTATCCATCTACCCATCCATCTATCCACGATCTCTCTATCTCTCTATCTCTCTATCTCTCTATCTATCCATCCATCCATTCATCAACCCACCCACCCACCCACCCACCCATTTATCCATCCATTTATCCATCCAGCCAGGTTTGCCTGAGAAGAAAACTGAAAACAGTTGCCAGTCCGGGATACGTAACGAAAATTGGGGGGGGGGGGGGACGGGACTTTCACTTAGGCAGCTTCGTCTATCATTGCAAACGAGAGGCAGCCCGGCTGCCAAAGACAAAGCTGTTTCTATTCCGTTCTAAGGCAAGCCTCTGGATCAATGAATGGATGGGTGGGTGGGTGAATACATACGGCCAGCTTGCCTCTCCAGCGCTAAAAAGAAAAGTTGCCAGCCAGCGCTGCGAACGACCGAGTCCTGAGCCTCCCGTTCTCTCCTGTTCTCTCCCCCACTGCCCCTTCGCCATCCCTGTGTTCCTAGGAGAAGCTCTGGGGATTGAGACAAGTCAGCCCTTCTGCTCCTCCCCAGCGCTTCTCCGGAACGCTGGGAAGCCTCCCGGCTGTTTTAAAAGGTGACAGCCGGGCTGGGGGGCTTCCCAGCAACCTCCTGAACCCTGAACTTTTGCCGAACTTCCGGGTTCGGGGTTGGGGGGGTGCTGGGAAGCCCCCCAGCCCGGCTGTCACCTTTAAAAACAGCCGGGCGGCTTCCCAGGAGCCTCCGAATGCCGAACCCGGAAGTTCGGGTTTGGCGTTCGTAACATGAAAAAAGTTCGTAAGAAGATGCAATTTTTTTCTCAACCCCGGGTTCGTATCACGAGTTGTTCGTAAGACGAGGGGTTCGTATCTTGAGGTACCACTGTACTATAAACTGTTAGCAGAGCGTGCCAAGGGTTGATTGTGTGCTCTTGGCTTTTAATGGTAGAAGAATAAACAACTTGCTCTCTTTCAATCCCTTTCTCTCCAATGTCTCTGCTTTGCAGTGGAGGTTGGGTGGGAGAAAAAAAGAACACAGGTCAAGCAGAGGGCAAATGGAGTGTTCTGAGGCTCAAAAAGCCAGGATCACATGTGAAGTTCCAGTTAAACTGATTTGTGCCTAGGCACAGGAATCTTTTCAACTAACAGCACTATTTTTTTTTTTTTGCAATAGCTAAGGATCAGTGGAATTCAAGAAGTATTCGATTAATCTGTTTGTGGCTACATAGAGACTCTAGCCTGATTCCTCTTTTGACTCCGCTCCAAGATCTGCCACTCCTAGTCCTATATCACTACTTGTATAGCAATCCCTGTAGCCCATGCTTCTTTAAAGAGTGTTAATTTCAACAATAGGAATTGCCTATCCTTATCATGTTGATTGCCTGGTAGATTTTGGAAGGCAGAGTTTATATAACCTATAGAGCCCAAGCTGTTCTACAATATTAATTGGCAGAAGCATTTTCGTATGTATCAAGAAATTACCTTGTATCAGTGATGGCACTGAGTGCCCAAACCATATGCATGTGTATGTACCAAGCACCAGAAACCATAGTTCCCTCTAAGCTGAGCAGCGAGCAATCGCTCACTTAAAAATCATCATCAACTCAGAGTTTTCCAAACCTGCCAGAAGCCAAGAGGGAAAGAGTGAGAGGAAGGAGAGAGAGAGGAAGAGAGGAAGAGAGAGAAACAGATAGAAAAAAGAGAGGAAGGAAAAGAGAAAGAAAAGAATGGGAGTAAGGAAGAGAGAAAGAAATTCAAAATCTAGTTTGAAACTAGCTCAACTATTTAAGTGCCATTTTGATATTGATAGAGTTGCCCTATTATGAGCTCACTGTTATAGACACACAGTACAGTATTTTATTTTGAAATTCTCTGAGGCAAAACAGGGTGGGTTTTTTATTTGTTTGTTTGTTTGTGTATTTATTTTTTTATTATTTCTGTGCCGCCCAGTCCCGAAGGGGACTGCCGCTCAGACACTATACTTTTCCGCCCCCCCCCCCCCCAAAAAAAAAAATTACAGGGAACACTGCCAGAAACCCTGTTTTCTGGGCCATTTTGGGGTTATTTTCAGGCTGATGTTTAGCTGTTTTTAGACAAAAAAACAGCCTGATAATGGCCCTGAAAACAGCCCCCAAATGGCCCAGTTTTGGGCCAGTTTCAGGCCGTTTTCCGGTGCTCTACCCATGAACACCAGTTGGCCACTACACATGTGAACACCAGAAACCTGAAGAGCATTTGGTAATGACACGCATGCCCACAGAGAGGGCTCTATGTGCCCCCTTAGGTACCCATGCCATACGTTTGCTATCCTGGCCTTGTATGTTGCAGGCACTAAAGGTGTTTCTCTTAAAATAAGACATCCCCTGATAATAAGCCCAATTGAGTGCATGGCTATAAGGCCAAGCGCTTATTTCAGAGTTCAGAACAAATATAAGACAGGGTCTTATTTTCAGGGAAACAAGGTAAAAATAAAGTATATGGATTCCCCACATTGTCCATTTATATACATGCTGTATCTTCATGACTAGTTGTAAATATAAACTTGGGCATTAAAACAGACAATTATGAGGCTATGATAAAATAGTGTTAGATCAATAAATTAAATTTTCTGGCTAACTAATTAGAATCCAGAACAGGATTACAGTTAGTCCTTCCATCATTACACTAATTTACATCAATAAATGATGCAGTCATTAAGTGAAGCATCATATGATTACACAGTTAGCAATAGCAGTTTCGGTACTTCAAATTGTAATCGTTAGGCAAGGGCAGCATTGTTGTTAGGCTAAGATCTCACATTTCTGCCCCAATGTGTTCACCTTCAACTTTAACTCTCTCTCCACCCACCTAGTTTTCCCTATCTCTATCCTTTTGACTGCCCCTGCCAGCCTCAGATGAATGTCTTCATCTTTTTCCTGCTGCTGAAAAGTCATGCTGACCACTTTGGGGAAGACTAGTGAGGATTGGAGAAGGAGACAGTTAAAATTCTGAAGTGCCCTATTGTAGTTTCATTGTAATCCACTTCTGGAGGACTATGTTCTGCAATAAGCAAACAGTTTTGGATCTGCATTTTTACCAAATCTTTACAAGATATTCATTTATTATTGGATTAGTTTTCCTGTATTTTGCTACTTTGATTAAAACTTCTCTTTAATCAGAGTCTCATTAATGATTTGTAAATTTTTGCGTTTAACTTTAAAACTTTCTTCCAGTCCTAAAAGAAGCACTGAAAAACGTAATCGTGAACAAGAGAACAAGTATATAGAAGAGCTTGCAGAGCTGATTTTTGCTAATTTTAATGATATCGACAACTTTAACTTCAAACCTGACAAATGTGCAATCTTGAAAGAAACTGTGAAACAGATTCGTCAAATAAAAGAACAAGGTAGGGAAATGGTTTTAAGCATCTTTGTGTGTGTATGTGTGTTTGTTTGTTTGTCCAAAGCTAGGTTACCTCAGTATTTCCTACTTGAAATTATTAATCTCATGATTATTTTGTTGAAATACATTTTCATCCCGCAGTGTTTAATTCTATAGAAATTGAACTGAATAAAAAGCAATCAGCAGTTTGAATCTACAAAATAATCTTAGAAGATCAGAGTATAGTGATGTCATTGCCACACAAATGTTTTATAACATCTTATACCATTGTACAAGTATCACAGTATTGATATGTCAGTAGTCAGTAGACTAGTAATCAAGATGTCATAATACCCTGTTATAAATCACCGTTGTAAAAAATATTCTTCATTTAGAATGAGGGGACAGATCTTGAAATATTTCATAAGCTTAAACATAGAAAATTAATATGTTCCATTAACATATTATGAATGCTAATATTCTTAAATTATTTTTTACCGTCGAATGTCTTGAGCTACAGTGGACCTGAAAACCTTTGTTCAAAACTCTTGTAACAGAAACTGAAATTTATTGCAGATTTATCTGTTTAGTGTTCAATTCGAAGGAGTTTCCCAGAAGGATTAGAAATAGATATGTACAACTTAGATGTGATTCAAAAATATCTACAGTATGAAGTACAAAAAGAATATATACACAGAAACAATATTATTTGACAATATGTATGTATGGGTGAAAGAGAGAGGGGGAAAGGAAAGAGGGAATCTGCATAGCTATTGATGGTTAAAAAAAGGCTAACACAAGTCTAGGCAATAAGAAGATAATAAAAGTTATAAAAGTTAGTGTTGGGTCCTAGATGCCTTATTGACCTCTTAAAATCTGTTATAGCTAATTTCTTAAATCATTCAGGGCTTTATAATAAAATTTTAATAAAATATTTCGGTATAAAAATGTTCATTTTTTTTGGTGAAAATTGTGATTTAAAATATAAAATGTAAAATAACCTGTTAGGTTAAATATTTAGGGTAAATATGAATTTAACAGAATAACAGAGTTGGAAGAGACCTTGGAGGTCTTCTAGTCCCGACCCCCTGCCCAGGCAGGAAATCCTATATCATTTCAGACAAATGCTTAAGTAATCTCTTCTTTAAAACCTTCAGTGTTGGAGCACCTGCAACATCTAGAGGCATGTTTTTCAACTTCAGAATACTGAGATGCCTTATATTCATTGTTGAAACTTTGCTTGCTCACAAAGCACTCTAAACCACTGTAGCAACCAAATTTGCCAGGATACGGAAAAACTATAGGATTAATCCTTAAATTAACTTAAATGGTAGAAATAATTGAGTGAAAATGAAATCTCAGTACATATTAAAATAGATGCATTCATTCTGAGGGAAGTTCAAGAGGGGGCAGTCTCTTACTTACTAAAGCTCTAATCCAGTGTTTCCCAACCTTGGCAACTTGGAGATATCTGGACTTCAACTCCCAGAATTCCTCAGCCAGCATCTGCTGGCTGGGGAATTCTGGGAGTTGAAGTCCAAATATCTCCAAGTTGCCAAGGTTGGGAAACACTGCTCTAAGCTGCCAGGGACCAAGCCAGCAATGCTTTGGATTGGGGTGGTTGTCACCTAACAGTTGGTGAAATTCAGTTAACGATGGCAACAGGGAATGTTGGGATTGGTGTCACTCAGAAATGTGGTCACATGACATCACACTTTATAGCTGCATCACTTTGCAACAGAAATTTTGGTATCAATTAGTATTATAATTAAGGGCTACTATATATTAATTGAGAAGTAAACATAGTAAGCAAGTATTAGAAAGTTCAGGTTGATCTATATCAAAGAAACTCAGTGAATGAGTTAAAGTCACATATTTTTAGCCCAATTACAATGTTGCTGGGGAAAATAAAAAAATAGATTTGCAAATAACCCATGGTGGATTCCTGGAAAATAAAACATTTTGTAAATCTAAAAATTCATAATGAAAACACAGTGGCCTGTATTACTAACAATGAATTTCAGAAGATGAATGCTTTGTACATAATATACCATATTTTTTGGACTATAAGATGCACTGAATTATAACACACGCCTAGATTTACAAGAGGAAAAGAAGAAAAAATGTGCGCGTTTTCACTCTCCCTAGCCCCCAGAAGGCACTCTGCAGGCCAAAAACGGGCAAGTAGCACTGTAACACGGGGCACTGTAGAATGTGTCTGGGGACCTGGGAGGGTGAAAACGCAATGGGCAGAGGGCTTGAAAGCCCAAAAATGGGCTTGTTTTTGAAAAAAATGACACGTGGAGCATACACCTAGGGAGGGCAAAAAAACAAAGCACGGAGGATTCGGGAGGCCAAAAATGACTTAGTCCATAAGTCGCACCTAAATTTTTACCCACTTTTGGGGGGGGGGATGTGCATCTTATACTCTGAAAAATACAGTATCTTCTCAGATTCTTTATATAGATAAAGGTATGTCTGCTTTATCAATAGTATTTTCCTATAATTTTATTTACTGTATTGAAGAAACATTGTCAACTGTATAATACTAGGGTGGAGAAATGTCATATAGTATCAGGGATGCTTAAGTATATCCTTCATTTAAGAAGGGATCTCTATCATTCTTCCAGTAGATGACAGATTTATTTATTTATGTTGAAATATTAACTAAATAGATATTTGAAATAGTAAGTTGTATTTATAGTTATATTCATTTAGAGTGAGATGTCTAAAATAAATCAGAATTAAATTCATTAATTACTTTAAATATACATCAAATATTGTTACTTTGGATCCAGTTCAATAAGAGTGCAGTATAATCTGACATTGGTGGCAGTTAGCAGATTAGCAGTTCATTATATTAAAGATTGGTTATTATACTTGGTTTAATTTATATTTAAAATCATCCCCTCCCTGTGATTATGAAGACCACAAGAAAAGTGATTCATTTAAAAAAGTCATTATCTGTTACAGCTGCAATAAGTGTTTCTTGGAACTATTTTTTATTTTTCACAGTCACTGTTTCTAGGATATAAATTGGATAGACTTTTTTCAAATTGGATGTTCTTTTTCAAAGATTTTTCCCATTTCCTTTTCTGTGGGCGGGAATGGATACTCAAATATCCATTAATACATGGTTATATTAGTCTGGTTATTTATTTTATTGTTTACAAGCCATTGTTTCCCTATTTAAAATACTTTATAATTTTTGAGATATTTCTGACCAGATTAAATTTGATTTCCATTCAGTAAGGATTTGACAGTAGGATGAATTATCATTTTATATGTCCCTTTGTTCTTTAAAAACATGCACATTCATTTAAATATAAATTATCTATGCCATACCTACCCAAAACAACCAACAGAATAAAATATAAAAATAAATTTTATCAATATATTTTGTAATAAGCAGATATTACAACCATTCATTTAGTGACCATTTGAAATTACAACAGAACTGAAAAAAATATGTTATGACCTTTTTTCACAATTATAACTGTTTCAGCATCCCCATGATCACATGATCAAAATTTGAATATTTGGCAATTGATTCATGTATATGACAGTTGCAGTGTCCCAGGATTACCTTTGGGGACCTCCTGACAACACAAAGTCAATGGGGAAACCAGATTTACTTAAACAACTGTGTTACTAAGTTAACAATTGCATCGACTCATTTAACAACTATGGCAAGATTCACTTAACTAATGTCTCACTTAGCACAGACAGTTTGGGCTGAGGTGTGGAGATGAATCAAGGACTTTGAATTTCAAATTCAGAAATACAAACCGAAATGTCTATAAAAATATAATATATTCAGGCAACATAAAAGTAAATTTAGAACCACAACAATAACAACATCAGTGAATCTGTACACAAACCATAAAAATACAGTGGTACCTCTACTTAAGAATGCCTCTACTCTAAGAACTTTTCTAGATAAGAAACGGATGTTCAAGATTTTTTTGGCTCTTCTTAAGAACCATTTTCTACTTAAGAACCCAAGCCTGGAAAAATTTCCCAGGAAATTTGAGAGTGGCACGAAGGCTTGGCCAGTATCCTGCCATTCCCCCCTTTAATCCCGGCCATCTCGGGCTTTTCTGGGCTGCCAGAGGAGCCTTTCAGTGGCTCTTAAGGAGGCTTTGGCAGTCCAGAGCGAACGAAGCATTTTCCTTTCTTTGGGCACTTGGAGAGGGAATAAACCTCTGCCAGCGCCCAAACAAAAGAAATGCTCCCTTCGCTCTGGACACTGAGGAGTCATCACAGCGAAGGAAAGGCGCCGGCTACAAACAGAGTGAATGAGAGGAGGGGTGAGCCCTTCAGCATGGGAAGGAAGAGGCAGCAGGTAGTAGCAGCAGCAACCAGTGTATGGGAGGCAGCCTCGTGCTAGGTGTATTGGAGGCGCGTGCTCCTCCTTGCCGCCTCAGAGTCCTTCTTTTTTAAAAAAAGCTTTAAAGTTTTGGATTTTTTTGATTCCCTTCACCTCACCTTCTTCCTTCGGCAGCGACCTTCCTCCTCCTCCCACCCAAATTCCGAGCTTTTATTTCTTTCCTAATGGGTTTGCACGCATTCTTTGCTTTTACATTGATTCCTATGGGAAAAAATTCTTCTACTTAAGAACGTTTCTACTTAAGAACCTAGTCACGGAACAAATTAAGTCTTAAGTAGAAGTACCACTGTACTCATTAAAAGCTAGTCAAAATTCATTCAACCTTTTTGAATATGCCAAGAGAATAGGAATCCCTACTCACTGGCTTATTTTAAAAATTAGTTAGACTACTGGGAACTTCCGACAAAGCCATGTTAAATTTTTGGTCATACTTGTATGAACTTTGTCCCAAAGAAATTCTGGCCTGAAGAATGGCTCCTTCGTTACTGTAATAACGGGATGACTTTGTTATTAGACATTACTTCAGATTTTGAAGAGATATATACATAGTCCATGAAACATGTCCACAATTGCTGACTGATTGCTGAAGCTCTGATTACCTCAACTCTGTTAAAGATTGGCTGCTTTGATATCATGCGATGAGAAGAGCAAGCTAATGTCCTGCACTTAGGGAAGAGCTCAGGAAGTGAGATGGTGATTCAAAACTGGCAGTATGGGCCAGGTTTCACATTCCGATGTGCAAGGTGTTTTCTGGAAATGCTTGTTTCTAACTGCCAAATAAATGTATGGGCATACCATATAGTTTTTTAAGTGTTTCCTTCTTTAAAATAGTAGAAAACTATGTACAGTGATACCTCATCTTACAAACGCCTCATCATACAAACTTTTCGAGATACAAACCTGGGGTTTAAGACTTTTTTGCCTCTTCTTACAAACTATTTTCACCTTAGAAACCCACCGCCCGCCGCTGGGATGTCCCACCTCCAGACTTCCATTGCCAGCAAAGCACCCGTTTTTGCGGCTGCTGGGATTCCCTTGAGGCTCCCCTCCATGGGAAACCCCACCTCCGGACTTCCGTGTTTTGTGATGTTACAGGAAAATCCCAGCAGGGGAATCCAGCAGTGCAAAACGGGTGCTTCACTGGCAACGGAAGTCCGGAGGTGGGGTTTCCCAGCAAGTGGAGCCTCAGCGAAATCACAGAATCATAAAAACACAGAGGTCCGGAGGTGGGGTTTCGAGGACTTCGGTGTTTTTGTGATGCTGCAATTTCACTGAGGCTCCCCTCGCTGGGAAACCCCACCTCCGGACTTCCATTGCCAACGAAGCGCTCGTTTTTGCGATGCTGGGATTCCTATGCTGGGATTCCTCTGCAGCATCACAAAAACACAGAAGTCTGGAAGTGGGGTTTCCCATGGAGGGGAGCCTCAGGGGAATCCCAGCAGTGCAAAAACGGGCACTTCTGCTGGCAAAAGGGGTGAATTTTGGGCTTGCATGCATTAATCGCTTTTCCATTGATTCCTATGGGAAACATTGTTTCGTCTTACAAACTTTTCACCTTAAGAACCTTGTCCCAGAACCAATTAAGTTTGTAAGACAAGGTATCACTGTATTTTCTTTTATCAAAAATGAGCAGTGTGGTTGGAAGGATATCTTCAGGCTGGAAATAAAAGGGGAACCTCATGCACCTTAGGGAAGCAAATTGTCTGTTTAATTCAAATATGGCCATAGTTGTTAATATACTATATGTTGTATATTTGTATAGTGTAATATGCCTTTGCATAAAGGACATCCTACCTAGGTACTTGTCCAGCAAGAAATGTTATTCCCTTTAAGAAGTTGAGGATGAAATTAATTCTACATATTTGTATTTGTTTATTTGTGTTCTAGTTTAACACTATCATGAGCCCTTGTGGCGCAGTGGATAGGATGCAGAATTGCAGGCTATCTCTGCCCAAAGCCAGGAGTTTGATCCTGACTGGCTCAAGGTTGACTCTGCCTTCCATCCTTCCGAGGTTGGTAAAGTGAGTACCCAGATTGTTGGGAGCAATATGCTGGCTGTAAACAGCTTAGAGAGTGAGGGAACCACTGTGGGGCATTATGTACAGTAAATCTGAGTGCTACTTCTATCGCTATGAGAAAAGGAAGTGTAATTGTGCACAAAATGCATAAACATACATATAAGAATTAAAATATAATACAAAAATTGAAGCTAGTAATTTAATCTAATACAAAGATTCCTGTCATCAGAACACTTTATCATCTTCAGAAAAACTCAATTTCACTTTTTTCATAAGGCCTTCAGTGATGGATCTAATTTAGCATCCTGGGGAAAACTGTTCTGTAATCTATCTGCCATTATGGAGTAATGGCTCCTCTTGGTCACAACCCCTCTAATTTCATAGTAAACCACTTAATTTGCAAGCAGTGTAGGTATCATTTAGGTAATGCAAAACCACAATTTCTATTTCAGCAGTAGTAGAATGAAATGTTCCTGTTGGTATGTTCAGTTAGATTGTAAGTGTGAAATTGCAAGTGATTTTGCTAATACAGCTAGATTGTATAATCAGGAGACTGGTTGTTATTGTAGTTACTTGAAAGGTGTTTTGTCTTTTTTGACCTTAGTTAGAAATAACTATAGGATTCAAGATAAATGTAATCTTCTTTCCACTTTTTTATAGATCTGTTGTTTTCTTGCCTAACAACTTAATGCATTTTAAGTTCATGTGTGATATAGTTAACAGTTAATGCTAAAACTATAATGCATGCATATAAATGTGCATATATTTAAAAACTATTTTAAAAATAATTTTGTTTTATGGTATTTTTGCTAGTATATAATAATTGCTATCATTTCTGTGACATTAAAAAATATCTCGTACTTGAGTTCTGCAGGAGGTGAGAAATATAGAGAGAGTACATATTATTGTTTTATTCAATATTATTAACAAGAATTTCAGTACATAAGTATTTGGCCTAGGGGATCTAAAAGATAATATGGTTTATTCACTTCTTTATGAACTAAAATGCAACCAAAAGATAAATCCATTTGAGTAAATCCATGCAAGGTGAGTAATATAATGTTTTAATTTCTGACAGTTTTTGTAATATTTTGTAAATTTGTAAAAAAAGATATTTTGTAATATCTTTTGCAGAAGAGACGGAGTAACGACTCGGACACCAGAGCTGGATTTAAACTTGGGTCATTTTTATTATAATAAATTTGCATAATTTATTAATTAAATTAGCATGAATTAGCATAAATTTGCATAAATCAACATACTCAACTATGACCCGGAAACAGTGGACCTGCAGGGTCAAACAAACACTTCCGGGGCGGAAATGACGTAAAAGGTCAACATTCCTGGGCAACTAAGGGCGTAGTCGATGCTGGTCCAGGTGAGGGACCTCTCCCTCACCTGAGACCCTGCCATGCACTCGCATGAGGGGGGTCCCGCCGGCTCACCCCTACCCTGGGACTTCAATAGCGGGACCCAAAGACAGGTTCCCCCCAAGTGCGCAGGTAGCACCCACCATGGTCTTGGAGAGAACCTGTCAATCATCCCCAAAGATGCCCAAGGGAGAACGCGCAGTTGCTGAACCACCACCCAGATTTCCGCCCCTAACCTGCCTACCCAATGACTAGAGGTAAGCCAATTAACCTAATTAAATGCAAGCACCCCCTAACCGCACATCCATCTTCCCAGTGTGGAATGGGCGAAAAAACAGCCCGGCCTAATGGGCGAGGCTGCAAAAAATTCCCATTCGGCCCCCGAAGGCGACCCACCAGGCACACTGCAAAATAGGGAAGGGCGGGTGGGTGTCTGCTCTTCATCCAGGTCTGGGGCGAAAAGGCTTTCTTCCCGGCCTGCTGCCCTTAAATAGGGCCAGCAGGCCCCGCCCGGACCCAACGTCATGCCCACCACGTGGGCAAAGCATTCTCGGCCGAAATCTCGCCTCGCGAGATTTCGGCCGAAAACAAGATGGCGGCCGCCATCGGAAGGGTCCGAGTCTGCCCGGCCCTTCCGCAAAAGCGCCGTGGGGCCGGTAAGTCAGCCGGCGATATTGCAGAAGAGACGGAGTAACGACTCGGACACCAGAGCTGGATTTAAACTTGGGTCATTTTTATTATAATAAATTTGCATAATTTATTAATTAAATTAGCATGAATTAGCATAAATTTGCATAAATCAACATACTCAACTATGACCCGGAAACAGTGGACCTGCAGGGTCAAACAAACACTTCCGGGGCGGAAATGACGTAAAAGGTCAACATTCCTGGGCAACTAAGGGCGTAGTCGATGCTGGTCCAGGTGAGGGACCTCTCCCTCACCTGAGACCCTGCCATGCACTCGCATGAGGGGGGTCCCGCCGGCTCACCCCTACCCTGGGACTTCAATAGCGGGACCCAAAGACAGGTTCCCCCCAAGTGCGCAGGTAGCACCCACCATGGTCTTGGAGAGAACCTGTCAATCATCCC
Organism: Erythrolamprus reginae; assembly: GCF_031021105.1. NCBI lineage: Eukaryota > Metazoa > Chordata > Lepidosauria > Squamata > Dipsadidae > Erythrolamprus > Erythrolamprus reginae. The sequence continues at coordinate 216,323,684 of NC_091952.1, read as the reverse complement.
CAAAGATGCCCAAGGGAGAACGCGCAGTTGCTGAACCACCACCCAGATTTCCGCCCCTAACCTGCCACGGAGCGGGGGTCAGATCTCTATCTTGGCCCCCCGACTCCCCCCTCTACCTGCGCCAGCTCACGCAGAGACCGCTGCAGGTCCTGTAAGAAAATGGCGTTCCCCTGTTCTGACAGGTGAACGCCATCGGCCCGGTAAAGCCACGGCCGATCTACGGTGATGAGGGGATGGGCCACTACCACCCCACCTAATTCTTTGACTGTTTTTCCCACGGCCTTATTCACCCTACGCCTGACCCGGTGTATGGCCCTAAGGGAAATGGCGTCCCTCCAAACGATCCTTGGGAGGATCTCTGACCACACCACTTGCGTGGTGGGCCATACCGTGCGAAGCCACCGCAGGTCTTCGCGCGCCTGGACGATCAACGGTAGACCGCCAAGCAGGCACAGGTCATTGCCACCGAGGTGCAAGACCAGCCATCTGGGTGCGGCTATGGGTTGCCGACCACCCAGTCCCATCTGGGCGCGACCCTGGGTAGCCGCCCGCCCAGCAGCACCGGGTACCGCCCTGAGATGCTGAGTACCCAGCAACGTCGGTAGGAGCCCCTCCCACCGCATACCCCTCCGGCCCATCCAAACAACATTGACCCACCGTCCCAACGACAGCTGGGTCCCAATGGCGCTTCTGGCTGCTGAGCGGCCGGCCCAGAAGACCATGCTGTGGCCACACAGCAGCGCCGTCGGTTTCTGCCTGGACTGGGAACCTGGAAGAGGACACACACAGAGAGGTTACCTAGCCTAAACCCTGCCCGGAATCCTCAGCGGGCCTAACATAACCCAAATATGCCACTGACCGCCAGCGGCCGATCTCCTGAATCCGTTGGGCCGGGAAACCGGAAAGTGCAGCGCTAGTGGCGGCGCCGATACGGAACGAATGCGTTCCGTAACCGGCGGGATCCATGCCTACCTGAGACATTGCCTTAGACACTATCGCCCAGAATTGATACCGTGTCAGGGGGGTGCCATCCTGGTGTACAAAAAGGTACCCACGCCCTGACCCCCGCAAGTCACAAAAACGCAGCAAAGCAGCCACCGGACAAACAGACTGATCGGTGGCTGCGCTAAGTTCAAGTCTAACCCCTCTGTGTAACTGATCTGTCTTGGAGCGTCTCACCAAAAGGGAGACACCCCCTTGTCTAAAGGTCAGATCAGCGAGCTGGAAAGCGCGGAGCGACAAGTCAGACTGCGAGGAGGCCATTGCCTCGCTGACCCTGAGGGCCCCAAAAAACATAACGCACGTCGCTGCCCTAAAAAGACGGGCCTCGTACAGAGAGGCACACAGACTGTCAAATGTTTGATTAATCAAAGACAGCTGCTGCACTGTCAGGGCCTGACGAGTGTCAGAAGGGAACCCCTGTCGCTCCCGCACCCAGCCTTCCAGCATCCTCCGGATGCGAAAATCACCGGAAAAATCTCTAAACCCCCCCGCCTTGGACAGAAAGGCGAGGCCGGCTAACCTAGACCTGATAGTCCTGACTGAAAGGCCATGCCCCTTCAGCAGGACACAGAATTCAGCTAGGTGTTCAACAGGGACAGGCCAGCTATGGGGGTAACCCCTACCCTGCCTGAAATCCCCAAACTCCTTACCTGCCCGCTGGTAAGCTCGCAGAGTGCCAGGAGCTACAGATAAGGCGATCGCCCTGGAGGCCTCGTCCCTCCAGCTCTCGGGAGCCCGCCCAGGCTCCACAGGTGGGCTGGAAACACCTCTGGCGACTCTCGGGCCCACGGGGCCAGGGTCCGAAACCTGGACAACTGACCACGGGACAAGGCGTCAGCCACCCCGTTATCTAGCCCCGGGACGTGCCTAGCCAAAAACAAGGCGTTCAGAGACAAGGACCTGTGCACAAAATGGCGGACAAGCCGCATTACCCTGTCACTCCTTGAGGACAGGGCATTCACAACATGGACAACCGCTAGATTGTCACACCAAAAATGCACAGTCTTGTCCCTAAACTGCTCTCCCCAGAGCTCTAAGGCCACTATCAAGGGGAAAAGCTCCAAAAAGGTCAAGTCCTTAACCAAGGAACAGGCACTCCATTCCGGAGGCCATGCCGACCAGCACCACTGGTCACCTAACACTACCCCGAAACCGCAAGTCCCTGCAGCGTCGGAACACAGCTGCAGCTCCGCTTCCAAAAGAAGCTCCTGCCGCCAAAAAGACAACCCGTTAAAATGGTCCAAAAACTCCCGCCACACGCAGAGGTCAGCCCTGACCCCAGCGCATAAGCGGGTACGATGGTGGGGCAAACGTAGCCCCTTCATCGCGTCATACAACCGACGAGAAAAAGCCCTGCCAGGCACCACTACCCGACAGGCGAAATTAAGGATCCCGGCCAACTCCTGGAGCTGCCGAAGAGTAACCTTCCTGCAGCCCAGGACCGCCTCAAGCTTACTCCTAATTTTAATCAACTTGTCCAGGGGCAATCTGGAAGATTGCTCCTCTGAATCCAATTCAATACCGAGGAAGGTAATCTTGGTGGCAGGGCCTTCGGTCTTCTCGGGGGCTAAAGGCACCCCCAATTGAGCACAAAGGGCTTCGAAGTCCCGCATCAAAGCAAAGCATTGCTCCGATTGCGCAGGCCCGGCCATCAAGAAATCATCAAGGTAATGAACGACCGAACCCAGGCCACTACGCCTCCTGAGCACCCACTCCAGGAAGGTACTAAAGCTCTCAAAAAGAGAGCAGGAAACAGAACAGCCCATAGGCAATGCCCTGTCCACATAAAACCCACCTTCGAAATGGAAGCCCAGAAGCTCGAAGTCGCCTGGGTGAATGGGGAGGAGCCGAAATGCCGACTTAATGTCGCATTTACCCATAAGGGCTCCCACCCCACACTCCCTAACCATGGCCACGGCCGCATCAAAGGATGCGTACCGGACCGAACAAAGCTCGTCAGGAATGAAGTCATTCACTGACTCCCCTTTTGGAAAAGACAAATGGTGAATCAACCGAAATTCACCACTCGCCTTTTTGGGGACCACCCCCAGGGGGGACACTCTAAGATTCGAAAAGGGCGGCTCCGGGAAAGGCCCAAGGACCCTGCCCTCAGCGACCTCCTTTCGAATCTTAGCCCTCACAATGTCCTCATGTCCGACAACCGACCTGAGGTTGTCCGACATGAAGGCCTTCCTAACACCCACATAAGGGATCCTGAATCCCTCGGAGAAGCCCCTCAAGAGCAGCTCGGCTCTCGGGCGAGGGTGGTAGTCGACCAACCAACCCTCGAGCACAGACACATTAATTGGGCTGGGCCCCTTTTCCCCCAGCTGGTGGGGGAGGTTTTCCTGGACCCCCGCCCTTCTTCTCCGCCCCTTTCTTGGGGCGGGGACAGACTGAAGCTGCATGGGACCCCCCACAATTCCCGCAGGCATGCTTGTACTTGCAAAAGGGACGAAAACACGCCCCCTTTGCAGCAAACTCATGACAAGCGGGCGAGGCCCCCTTGCCAGCCACACCAGGAGTCGCCTTGGCCGGTGAAGCCGCGCCAGGCTCCTCCTCCATGAAGTGCCCACTATCCGTACGCTCACACCCTTCCTTTCCAGACATATGCGTGGCCCGGAACCACAGGTCCGGAACCACCATATCCCATGGCAAGTTAGGCTCTACCGCCATCCTCATACGGAAACCCTTATCATAATGGCGCCATATGGTGCCCTTATATTCGAAGTGGGCCCTAGCAATCAAATCTATATACTTAAACATGGCAGAGGCCATAGCCGGCTGCCTTTGAATCACCACAGACCCATAAGTAAGAAAAGCATACAGCCAGGAGCTGAAGCATTTCGTTACTTTGGTCTTCTTCGTTTTCTCCCCCGGGACAATCTCTTTCTCCTGCTTGGGAACCTCTCGGTTCAAAAGCGAAAAAAGATCGACGTATTCTCCCCGCCATATAGCCTCCTTGACCGAAGGGTGAAGGTGGCATCCTAGAGGGGTGGACGGCAGCCCGCACGGGATAGCCCCTGCTTTAATACAAGCGAACGGGTCCCATACCGAGTTGGCCGCCACACCAAAAACTCCCGCACCGTGGGGGTAGGGCAAGACGGGGAGCGGGGGCATGACAGCAGGGGCCGGGGGAACCCACCCCCCTGCCCCAGGCACCGCAGGTATCCCCGTAGGACCCGTCCCGGGCAGCGGAGCAGGGCCGGCCGCCGGCGGCCCCGAAGGAGGAACCGGCTGTGCCCATACCTGCCCGCAGGTGCCGGTGGAGGACCCCAAAAAACTGGACCCGCTCCCAACCCCCGCCGGGGGAAAACCCGGGGTGGGGGAAGGAAGAAAGGACAGCGGTGTAGTGTGTGGTGCAGCCTCACCTGCCCCGTACGGGGTTGATGACATCCACGGGGGGCCCATTGTTGCAGGGCCCGGAAAAGGCGCCATCGGCCCTGCCGGGGCCTGTCGTCCAACCGGAGCCATCTGCCCAGCCTGGGCCGCCGCAGGATCTCTCCCCAACGCCGCAGGAACTTGATCGAGGGACCCTCCGGGGCCCGCACCGCTTCTCCACTGCTCGAGCTCGTCGAGCCTCTCCAACACCCTGGCCCAAGACATTGCAGGAGAAAGAACAGGTTGAGGGGCAGGAGGCAACGAAACCACCCCCCTTGCTCGGGGACCACCCCCGTAGGCCCCTCCCTACTGGCCCGAGCCCGGGCAGAAGGCCTAAGGGCCCTTCTGGGACGCGCAGCCGGCGGAGCCGTAGGGGCAGTGGCAGGCCTCTTTTTTGGAGCCATCCCAACTCTTAATTCCAGTATGCAGGGAGCAACCTAAACTACCTGGATTGAACTCCCCACCGTCTGGTGGCAAGCAAAGGTCCCCCACCCCTGGGCCCTGCCTGGAGCCAAGTACTGGAAGGGGGAGAAGCCCTTGTCACCCCCAGGCCCCTTCCCTTAGGCGCTAAAGAGAAAGCCTCCCTTCACAGGTAGGCCTTAAAGGCCTGAAATCCGGCCTCCCACCAGCCCAAGACCGGGGACCCAGCAGCCAAACGCCCCCACCACGCCCTCCTCCCGGCCGGGAGGAGGTTACCAGTCCCCCTCGGGCCCGAGGGGGATCCTTGACAGAAAGCTCCACGAGTCCTGAGGATTGAAGCCTCAAACGACGATTCGTTGAAGAGTAGCAACTTTTCGCTCCCTCGGTCGGCCACAAAATGGCGGCCGCGACACGAGGGCAACCTAAAATGGTGTCCGAGCAGCACTCAGCCGAGTGTCTGCTCTTCATCCAGGTCCGGGGCGAAAAGGCTTTCTTCCCGGCCTGCTGCCCTTAAATAGGGCCAGCAGGCCCCGCCCGGACCCAACGTCATGCCCACCACGTGGGCAAAGCATTCTTGGCCGAAATCTCGCCTCGCGAGATTTCGGCCGAAAACAAGATGGCGGCCACCATCGGAAGGGTCCGAGTCTGCCCGGCCCTTCCGCAAAAGCGCCGTGGGGCCGGTAAGTCAGCCGGCGATATTCTCAGAATGATCTGCTCATTGTCCATAACTTCAGTATATGTAATTGAATGAGCCTTCCACCTTGACTTCGGATCATGAATGAATGAGCAAATTTGTATACCTGTGAGTAGATACAGTGAATTTCTGATAGATAGATCGGTAGGTAGGTAGATAGATAGACAGACAGACAGACAGAGAGAGATTGATTGATTGATTGATTGATTGATTGATTGATTGATTGATTGATTGCAGTGTACAGAACAATGATTTGAAACTTGTTAGTTAATAGCTATAGTTAATAATAATTGTCAACTAATTCTTAGGAAGACTTTTTCATATATATATGAAAATATATATTATATAATATAGTATATAATATCATTTTAGCTCATGTGTATGGTTTCTCATCAAGAGTGGTCTCATTACACTAAGTTCACTCAGTTCACTCAATGACATATATCTCTTGTCAAGAAAGCCTACTTTCTTGAGTGAGATGATTGATTGATTGATTGATTGATTGATTGATTGATTGATTGATTGGACTTCTATGCCGCCCCTCTCCATGGACATGGTAATCCTAACACAACCTCACATTATTTCTCTAGCTCCAACTTTTACTTTACACTAAATTTTCAGATGTTGAGTAAGATAACTTAATTACCTAATAATCTATGCAAAGAAATGTCTACTGGGATGTCCCAGACTCAATATAGGTAGATTAAAATTGAATTAGATAAATCATCCAGCATTAATACCAGTAACAGAACAATTTTCAGGGTGTGACTTTTTCACAGGTATTATACTAACATAAAATATACTATATGCACATACATTTGCACATTGATTAATAGGATTGTCAAGATTGGACAGGATTTTGCTCCCCATTTATCTTTAAGATTATCTTTAAAATTAGCTATGTAACACCAATCCAGAGAAGAAAAATAGTAGATAGGCATTTTAAGAACCAGAAGTTATAGGATTTAAGACAATGATAGTGAACCTTTATTCCCAGGGTGCCAAAAGAGCGTATGCGTGTGCTATCACGCATGTGTGGTGCCAACACCCATAATTCAATATCTGGGGAGGGCAAAAACAGTTCCCCCCCCCCTGGAGGTCCTCGGGAGGCAGGAAACTGCCTGTTTCCCAACTTTTGGTGGGCTCAGTAGGCTCGTGTTTCACCCTTCCCAGGCTTCAAATGCTTATCTTATATACAGGGGAGAGTAAAAACGCCCCCCATCCCCCCCCAGAGACTCCCTGAAAGCCAAAAATGCCCTCCCAGAGCCTCTGTGTGAGCCAAAAATAAGCATGTTGGAGCTGAGCTAGGGCAATGGCTCGTGTGCCGGCAGATATGGCTCCGCATACAACTTGGGGCACCCGTGCCATAGGTTCTCCATCACTGATCTAAGTTATCTGCCAGTAATGGTTTCTGGCAATGGCTTTTACTGATGTCTACAGAAGCAGAAATTGCCTGTTCTCCTAAAAGGCAACAGATTGAAGTTAAACAATAAGGGAAGAATAAATAAGGCTGAAAATTGAATAAGGATGCAATTGGACTCCTTGATTTTTGAGGGTTTGCTCAGTGTGAAGTAAATTTTAGCAACAAATATGTTTCTAATGACAGTCCCAGTGGTTCTCGGTTGCATAGGCAATTGCCATACTTGAAGGTATTATCTATGAGATCGTTTACTGAATAATAGAATATGTCATGAATTCTGTTCGATGTGTTTCCATTTTTTAATTTTAGTTGTTTCTGCCACGTACTGTATGTTACTTGAATTTGCAGGAGAGACGGAGTAACGACACGGACACAAGAGCTGGATTTAAAACTGGGTCATTTTATTAAAATAAATTTGCATAATTTATTTAATTAAATTAGCATAATTAACATAACTAACTATGACCCAAACAATGGACCTGCAGGGTCAAACAATTGCTTCCGGGGTGGAAAATGACATCAGATAAACTTCCTGGGCAACTTATGGGCGTAGCTCCATGCTAGTCCAGGTGAGGGACCCCTCCCTCACCTGAGACCCTGCCATGCACTTGCATGTGGGAGGTCCCGCCGGCTAACCCCTAACAGGGGACTTAAAGGTGCGGGACCCAAAGACAGGTTCCCCCCAACTGCTCAGGTCGCTTCCACCACAAGCTTGGAGAGAACCTGTCAATCATCCTCAAAGATGCCCAATAGAGAACACGCAGTTGCTAAACCACCACCCAATTTTCTGCCCCTAACCTGCCACGGAGCGGGGGTCAGATCTCTATCTTGGCCCCCCGACTCCCCCCTCTAACTGCACCAGCTCGCGCAGAGACCTCTGCAGGTCCTGTAAGAAAATGGTGATCCCCTGACCTGACAGGTGAACACCGTCGGCACGGTAAAGCCACGGCCGATCTACAGTGATGAGGGGATGGGCCACTACAACCCAACCTAACTACCTGACTGCCGTACCCAGGGCCTGAAGTAGCTCCCCGCTAACCGGTGAATGGCCCTAAGGGAAATGGCGACCCACAAATGATCCCCGGGAGGATCGAAGACCACACCACTCGCATGGTGGGCCAACCCGTGCGAAGCCACCGCGGCCTTCGCGAGCCTGGCCGATCAATGACAGACCTCCAAGCAGGCCCAGGTCATAGCCATCGAGGGGCAAGACCAGCCACCTGGGCGCAGCAATGGGATGCCGCCCTCCCAGTACAACCTGGGCGCAGCAATGGGATGCTGCCCTCCCAGTACCACCTGGGCGCAGCAATGGGATGCTGCCCTCCCAGGACCACCTGGGCGCAGCAATAGGATGCCGCCCTCCCAGTACCACCTGGGCGCAGCAATGGGATGCCCCCCTCCCAGCACCACCTGGGGGCAGCAATGGGATGCCGCCCTCCCAGCACCACCTGGGCGCAGCATTGGGATGCCGCCATCCCAGCCATAGCGGTAGAACACCCTTCCCACCGCACACCCCTTCTCCCCAGCCAGACAACAAAGACCCAGCCGCCAACGACGGCAGGGTCCCCCCATCGGTACTTTGTTGCTGAGTGGTCGGGAACGCTCTATGACCCCAAAGCAACACCGTCGGTCGTGTCCTGGCGGGATTAAATAGAAGAGGACCAAAGGGGAACCTGGCCTAAGATCGTACCCTGGACCCTCAGCCGTACCCTAAAACAGGCCGTTGACCGCCAGCGGTCGACTTCCCCGAATCCTCCGTATCGAGAAACACCGATACCGCGCTAGTGGCAGCGCCGATACGGAACCAGGGTTCCCTAACCGGCGGGATCCATACTTGGCCTGGCCAAACCCTGGACACGAGAACCCAGCTAGACTAAAGCGATGAAATGAAAGGCACGGAGCAACTCGTCCACCTGCGATACGGCCCTGGCCTTGCTAGCCCATAGGGCCCCACAAAACCTGACACAAACCACTGCCCTAAAAAGACGGGCCTCGTACAGAGAGGCACACAGACTATCCAAAGCCTGACTAATCAGCGACAGCTGCTGCACCGTCAGGGCCCGGCGAGCATCGGAGGAGACTCCTAGCCCAGCCCGCCCACATCTTCCGAATGCGGAAGTCACCAGAAAAATCAGTAAACCCCCCCCCCCGCATTATACAGAAAGGCGAGGCCGGCTAACCTGGACCCAATAGTCCTAACTGAAAGGCCACGCTGCCTAAGCTGGACGCAAAATATGGCCAGGTATACAACTGGGGCAGGCCAACTATAGGGGTAAACCTTATCCCGCCTGAAATCCCCAAACTCTTTACCTGCCTGCTGCTAAGCCCCCAGAGTGCCAAGCACCCCTGAGAGGGCCATAGCCCCGCAGGCCTCTACTCTCCACTGCCCGGGAGCCCACCCAGACTCCAAAGGTGGTAGGGAAAAGCCTCAGGTGACGCACGTGCCCACGGGGCCAGGGTCCGAAACCTGGACAACTGACCACGGGACAAGGCGTCAGCAATCCCGTTATCTAACCCGGGGACATGTCTGGCCAAAAACAACGCATTTAGGGACAGAGACCTGTGCACAAAATGGCGGACAAGCCGCATGACCCTGTCACTCTTAGAGGACAGGGCGTTCACAACATGGACAACCGCCAGGTTGTCACACCAAAAGTGCAAAGACTTGTCCCTGAACTGCTCTCCCCAGAGCTCTAAGGCCATTGCCAAGGGAAAGAGCTCTAAAAAGGTCAAATCCTTAACCAGAGGGGAGGCTCTCCATTCCGGAGGCCAAGCAGACCAGCACCACTGGTCACCTAACACAACCCCAAAGCCACAAGTCCCCGCAGCATCCGAACACAACTGCAACTCAGCTTCCAAAAGAAGCTCGTGCCTCCAAAATGACAACCCATTAAAACACTCTAAAAAGTCCCGCCATACGCAGAGGTCAGCCCTGACCCCGGCGCATAAGCGGGTACGATGATGGGGCAAACGTAGCCCCTTCATCGCACTATACAACCTCCGGGGAAAAGCCCGTCCAGGCACCACGACCCGACAGGCAAAATTCAAAATCCCCGCTAACTCCTGCAGCTGCCTAAGAGTGACCCTCCTGCAGCCCAACACAAGATCAAGCTTAGCCCGGATCTTGACTAACTTATCTAGGGGCAATCTAGAAGATTGCTCCTCTGAGTCCAATTCAATACCAAGGAAGGTAATCTTGGTGGCCGGGCCCTCGGTCTTCTCCGGGGCTAGAGACACCCCCAACTGAGCACAAAGGGCTTCGAAGTCCTGCATCAGAGCAAAACATTGCTCTGAAAGCGCAGGCCCCGCCATCAAGAAATCATCAAGGTAGTGAACGACCGAACCCAGACCACTGCTCCTCCTGAGCGCCCATTCCAAGAAGGTGCTAAAGCTCTCGAAAAGAGAGCATGAGACAGAGCAACCCATAGGTAAAGCCCTGGCTACATAGAAACCACCCTCAAAGTGGAAGCCCAAGAGCTCGAAGTCGTCTGGGTGAATGGGGAGGAGCCGGAATGCAGACTTAATGTCGCATTTACCCATTAGGACTCCGACCCCACACTTCCTAACCATGGCCACGGCCGCATCAAAGGATGCGTACCGGACTGAACAAAGTTCATCAGGAATGAAGTCATTCACTGACTCCCCTTTTGGAAAAGACAAGTGGTGAATCAACCTAAATTCACCACTCGCCTTTTTGGGGACCACCCCTAATGGTGACACCCTAAGATTCGGGAAGGGCAGCTCCGGGAAAGGCCCGAGGACCCTGCCCTCGGCCACCTCCTTCCGAATCTTTTCCCTAACGATGTCTTCATGTCCCACAACCGATCTAAGGTTGTCGGACATGAAGGCTTTCCTAACCCCCATATAAGGGATCCTAAATCCCCTGGAAAAACCTAACAAGAGAGCGGACGCTCTCGATTGAGGGTGGTAGTCCTTCAACCAACCCTCGAGTGCCTTAAGATTAATTGGGCTGGGCCCCTTTTCCCCCAGCAGGTGGGGCTGACTTTGCTGAGCCCTCTCCCTCCTTGTCTGTTCCCTTCTTGGGACGGGGGTACACAGAAGCGGCGTGGGAACCCCCGCAGTTCCCATCTGCATGCCTGTACTTACAAAAGGGACAAAAACAAGCCCCTTTACAGCAAATTCATGACATACGGGGAAGGCAACCTTCCCCGCACCCCCCGTGGCAGCCTTGGCAGGGGCGGAAGCTGTGGGCTCCTCCTCCATGAAGTGCCCACTATCCGTCCTGTCACACCCCTCCTTCCCAGACATGTAAGTCGCCTGGAACCAAAGGTCTGGCACCACTACATCCCAGGGCAAGGTCGGGTCAAAGGCTAGCCGCATTCTAAACCCTTTGTCGTAGTGCCGCCAGATGGTACCTTTATACTCAAAGTGGGCCCGGGCAATGAGGTCAGCATATTTAATCAAAGCCGTGGCCATGGCCGGCTGCCTCTGAATAACCACCGTGGCATAGGTCAGGAAAGCGTACAGCCAAGAGCTGAAACACTTGCTGACCTTGGTTTTATTGGGTTTTCCCCCTGGCACTGCATCTTTGTCCTGATTGGGGACCTCCCAGTTCAAAATGGAAAATAAATCAACATATTCCCCCTTCCATATCGCCTCCTTCACCGAAGGGTAAAGGTGGAACCCCAGAGGAGTGGCCGGTAAACCGGATGGGATCACCCCCGTTTTTAAACTGGCGAACGGGTCCCACACCGTGGTGGCCCCCATTCCTAACACCCCCATCCCCACCGGGTAAGACAACACCAGAGGCGGGGGCATTACGGCAGGCGCCAGTGGGTTCCAACCCCCCACCCCTGGCATCCCAGGCCCCGGCGGAAAAGCCGCCCCAGGGATCTGCGCCACCGCCGCAAGAGCTGGCGGGGGCCAAACCTGGCCACAGGTGCCTAAGGGAGACCCCATGAAACCAGCCCCACTCCCAAAGCCCGGCAGTACAAAGGCCTGTCCAGGCACCGGGAGAAAAGAAGTGGAAGGTGTGTGTGGTGCCACCTCACCTGCCCCATAAGGGGTCGAAGACATCCAGGGTGGCCCCGGCCTCCCAGGGCCAGGCAACGCCGCCATCAGCCCAGGCTGGGCCACCTGCCCGGACTGGGCCGCCGCTGCCTCGGGGTCCCGTCCCAGGGCAGCCTCCAGCCGCTCGAGGACCCTGGCCCAGGAAAGAGAGGGAGACAAATCCTGAGCCACAGGAGGCACAAGTCCCACTCCCCCTACCGGGGCGCCCGCAGGGGCCGCTTCCTGGGCAACCCGAACCCGGGCAGAAGGCCTCAAAGCATGCCCAGGCCGAACCCCCGGTTGGGCCGTGGGGGCCCGGGCCTGCTTCTTCTTTGGGGCCATTCCTAAATATGCTCCCAGTTATCAATAAACGAAGAACTTATGCTAAAGGACAAGAAGCAAAGTCCTTATAATATTAAATATTAACAAATAAAATATATGTGAAATAATAAACCTTTTATCTTTATTTTATTATTTGTGTGAAGTGTTCTTGTTTAAACTGAGAGGCCGGTGCCAGAAGGCCCCAGCCCCTAACAGAGGGCAGCGACCGGCCCCAGGCCCAAACCGGCATAGGGGCATGCTGAATGCCCACCTCAAGGCCAAACTGCCCCCTGTGTATAAAGGGGTTAACCCCCCTGCGATCCTGGGGAGGCCCAACACAGACTCCCCCCTCCCCCGCAAGCAGTAGCCACGCTCCCGCGGGGGCGATGGAAGATCCTCCCCCCGGTCCCGGGGGGCCCTAACAATGACCCTCCAAAAGCGGCGAGGCTCCTAGTGAGGCCCCTCCGCTGCTACTGCCTTTTTGCCGACTGCAGCTCCACGAGCCTCCGATGAGGCTCGACAAAATGGCGTCTGCCACGAGGCACACAAGATCGCGCCAGAAGAGCAGACACCCAGCCGAGTGTCTGCTTTCACCAGCTGTCCGGGCGAAAAGGCTGAGCCGGGGCCTGCACACCCTTTTATAGGGCTCGCAGGCCCCGCCCGGACAGCATCACGATCGGGCCATTCTGGCCCGATCCTCGGCCGAAATCTCGTGCAATCTCGCGAGACTTCGGCCGAAAAACATGGCGGCTACGCCGTGTGTCCAGCGTCTTCCCGGCCCCTGCCTGCAAAAGGCGCCCGCGGGTAAGTCCGCCGGCGCTATTCTTCTTAAATTGTTACTTACTTACTTACTTAGTCCTAATTAGATGCATTTTAAATATTATTTTCTAATTTTCTACCAGCTATTGTGCCTCTAAATATTTGCTATCATGCTTCCAATATAAGAATCATTTTACAATTTCTCAAAAAAAGACAAATGAAGCTATTTATCACAACCTCATGTAGCACATCCTGCCAATACATGATGCAAAAAAAAAATTCTCCACACTTTTTTGTGTGTGTGTGTGTGTGTATACATACATACAAACATACACACATATATACATGTACCTTAAAATTCATTAATAACATACAAAATTATACATTTTTATCCAATTAACCATATATCAGTATCTTTTTTTTTTATTACTCCATCAGACTGTTTTTCTTCCTTCTGTTACACTACCTTCCCTCTACATTACCCATCCTTCTACCTTCTAATACAGGATACAAATTCTATGGCAAAAGAGTCATTGACTTGCAAAATACGAGCCAGCTAGCTTTTAACTCATGGATTAATCCATTTTACCCCCTTGTGCCCAAACTAGTTTACACTTGCATCATTAGGGATAAAAGTGAAAGCAAGACTGCATTCTATTCTCAGCCATTAGATCGGTACCAAAAGGGGAAAAAAGGGAAGAATTATCACTCATAGTTTAGGATTGGCTGGTACAACTGTCACTCAGCAGATTTTTAGACAGTCATTCGCTGACAGGAAGCACTGTGCATAAAGAAGGGAGTGAAGCAAATCTTTACCCTTAAAGCTGATCTCAATAAACAAACCAGGAAATAGTGCAGCTGTGCTTTTAAAATATGCACTGCAGGAGATTTCAGCAAGCTGATGATATATCGTGCATTAATGTTGAAAAGATAAACACAATTGGAGAGTGCAGGAAGAGGCCTTGTATTTTAATGTTGGCAGAATGCTTCCTAATGAATAAGAATGTGCTGCTGGCTTCACAGTGCCATATGGCAGCTTTTCTAATTTTAGTTCAATACAGATGCATAATTCTTTCCCTTATTTTACCTTCTCAAAGTCATTCTGCTATTGTATCTTTTTTGGTAGCAATATTTTGGGTTTTTAATCAATAAGGGTGCTTGTTGCCGTGTGCAGGTCCACGAAGGTGTGTTGTAAAATGTAATGAGAAGGTATATTGTTTTTTAAATGAAAGGTAAACATTGTTAGGGAGGGCGCAGCATTCCTGCTGAGACTGGAAATTGGAACGGCAGCTAATAATTTTATAAACTCTTTTGAAAAGCTGAAATCTTGTGAAAATAATAGACATTTTGCTGCCGAGAGAAATGCTAAGACATTATTATTACATGCTTTTTATATTTAAAATCTAAGATTTTAGTGCAGTGACTAATGCAGTGAAAAATAAACTTAATAACGAACAAAGAATATGAATAATGTTTAAATATTTCATTACACTAGACCTGTTTGTTATCTGGTCAGACTCGAATATTGATGAAAATGTTTGGTTTTAGGGTTTTGCAGTTTTGTTTTAGTTGAACAGTATGGTGGATTCTTATTTGGAATTATTTGAAGTTTGGTAAATAAAAACAAATCCAGATACATCATCTGCCATCATGGCAACATTGAATCTTTTAAATGGTTGTATGTTCTGTCATTCCCATTTCGCTTCCATTCGCCACTGTAAAATGTATTTATGAAATAGAATACAAGGATTTTTAAATTCTTACTTTTTCCAGTTTTATAATATTGTTAATTTAATAAAATGGGATTGAATTAAAAACATAGAATGTAAATTAAAAATCAAGTATATATTTAAAAATTGCTTCATTTACTTCATGATTTAATATATGTTAAATTGTGGTGTATATTTCTTCTGAATTCTTTGATATAAATACACCAAATAATAATCTTTCTCTTTTTCTTTCTTTCTCATGTCATTCACTCCCATGAATCTACTCACAAGTAAACAGAATGTCATCATAATTATCTAAACTTAATGGAATATATTATAAAATCGTGTTTCATGTGTGATGTAGCTGTTCTTTCATGAATAATGTTTTATATTTTCTAGCCTTAACTGTTATCCAAACGCTTTATATTTAGTTCAGTAATTATCATCAGTGTGGGATTTCTGGCTTTGCACAGATGTAGGAAGTGTAAATTGTTGATGCAAGCAAAACATTATTAGTAAATCTTGATTTGCCAGTTAGTCTTAAAATGAAGTGTGGATTTCACATTTATTTTTAGCTGCACTATTTTGCTTTTGCTTTTAATAGCAATACTTTGCTTTTATCCAATAATTTGGAAAATAATAAAATCCAATAATATTTGTAGTGAGTTTAAATAAGTTTTTCTAAGAAAAAAGTTTATTGAATATATAAATATTTTAAAAGACAGTACAGTGTTCCCTCGATTTTTGCGGGGGATGCGTTCCGAGACCGCCCGCGAAAGTTGAATTTCCGAGAAGTAGAGATGCGGAAGTAAATACACTATTTTTTGGCTATGAACAGTATCACAAGCCATCCCTTAACATTTTAAACCCCTAAATTGCAATTTACCATTCCGTTAGCAACCTTTTAGATTATTACTCACCATGTTTCTTTGTTAAAGTTTATTTTAAAAAATATTCTATGGAGAGGGGCGGCATACAAATACAATAAATTATTATTATTATTATTATTATTATTATTATTATTATTATTATTTATTAAAGGTGGACGAAAGTTTGGTGATGATATATGACATCATCGGGCAGGAAAAAACGTGGTATGGGGGGGAAACCGCAAAGTATTTTTTAATTAATATTTTTTAAAAACCGTGGTATAGACTTTCCGTGAAGTTCGAACCCGTGAAAATCGAGGGAACACTGTACATCATCTTTTCACTTCTGTTACAAGTTCATAAATAAGTTCTAGTTGAATTAGGTAATCATTTGGCCGGCGCATGCATGCACAAGGCTCAAGTTTCACTCTCATAGGTACAAAAAACGATGACTTTGGACCAGTCCTAGGAGGTGGCTCTGATAAACCACCTCCAAAACTCTTGCCAAGAAAACTGAGGGGATTAATCCATTCAGTCAACAGGAAACAAGGCTGACTTCAAATATATTCTCCATCCTGTATATATGTATATAAATTTTCATTTACTTAAGGAATGTATTACTTGTAATATTTAGGGAATCCCTTTTGTGAAGAAACACTTCAAGCTACTAGATTCTGAACATAACAATAATTTTTTAAAAATCACATAACCCGCATCTAAACTATTTAAATTCAATAAGTAATTACAGATAAAGATCAATTAAAAGGTTATTCATGACAGATCAAAGACAGAACATGTATTCATTAATTTACTGTAATGAATTCCTGGTAATAAATATGTACCACTGAAAAGAGACTACTGTGGGAGAAAAAGCTATTTTCTTCATTCACAGTAACCAGTTTGCTCATGATTATTTGTACTTGACAAACATTAATCTTGCAGGCAAGAGTTGGCTCTGTCTGAATGAATTTTAAAATGGTGATTGATTCCATGTGGGATTATGATACCCATCTTCTATCAAGTATAATATTACATATTACACTGCACTATGCTGTCTTGCACTCAATACATATACTTTAAAGTATGTGTTTTCCCTCTTCTTTTTTTATGTGCAGAGAAAGCAGCAGCAGCCAATGAAGATGAAGTGCAGAAAGCTGATGTGTCATCCACAGGTCAGAGTGTAATTGACAAGGATGCACTTGGACCAATGATGCTTGAGGTAAAGGGATGAAAGTTTTGATACTTAGAATTATTTCCAATGTTCTGTGAGATTCAGTAAAATAACAAATTTGGATTTTGTTTTTGCAAAAGCAGTTTATGATAAAATCTTGTGCTATCCTAAAAACCAGCATATGACACAAGCTTTGCAGCAGAGGCAGAGCAACGACACGAACACAGAGCTGGATTTAAAACTGGGTCATTTTTATTAATTAAATTATCATAAATTTAATTCAATCTAACATGGACCCGCAGAGGTCAACCGGGGCGGAAATGACGTCAGAAAAACTTCCGGAGCAACATATGGGCGTAGCTCCATGCTGATCCAGGTGAAGGGGTCGCGCCCTCACCTGGATCCCAGCCATGCAATGCATGTGGGAGGTCTCGCCGTCCAACCCCTGAAAGGGGATAGAAATGGGCAAGACCCAAAGGCAGGTTCTCCCCAATTGCTCAGATCGATTTAAAGGCAGCATGAGCCCTTGGAGAGAGTCTGCCAATCATCCCCAAAGATGCCCAATGGAGAACACGCAGTTGCTAAACACCACCCAATTTCCGCCCCTAACCTGCCAACTCAATGACCAAAGGTAAGCCAATTAGAACTAATAAGGGAGTGAAGCACCCCCTAACCATCCGTCCCGCACCACAGTGTGGAATAGGTGAAAAAATGGTCGCAGAAAATACCGAGACCACCAAAAATTCCTATTCAGCCCCCTAAGGGCGACCCCAGTAGCACACTGAAAGATAGGTGGGTGTTCGCCTGCTCGTTGTCAGGGGCAAAAAGGAGACCCTGAGCCTGCACAGCCCCTTTTATAGGGCTGGCAGGCTCCGCCCCTGACAACATCATCAGGCCAGGCCAATGACCAGCAGGGCCGGGATCTCGTGAAATCTCGCGAGATCCCGGCCTTCCAAGATGGCGGCTGTGCCGGGAGCTGCGTCTCCCTGGCCCTGCCGCGAATCCGGGCCGGGGAGGTGAGTCACCGGCCGGGCATTTTCTGCAGGTTCATTTTATAAATTGTAGTTTACGGGCTGCATGGATTGTAAAATTCAAAGGCAGTACAATATGCAAACAAATATAATAAACCTTTGAATATATGATGTGCTAATTTATGTTTTTCTCCATGCTATTTTTATGGTTCAACTTCAGAACCCTCTGAAGAGTTAAGAGTTAACATGCGTTGTTTTTCTATAGTTTTTATAGGAGAATATATCTATTTACATAATTCCATAATCTGATTTAAAAGTGTAGCAGTAAATAATACTTGATTGTGTATAAGATACGATCAAAGACACTTAGGGAACCAATATCTTATGTAAAAAAATTCTGCAAGAGAAAAATAAATATAGAGGCAGTGATGTAATAACAGTACTCTGGTCATTTCACTCATAATATAAATAATTATATTTACAAATAAATGTCATTAACAAATATATAATTAACAAATAATGGTATATTTGTTAATATATAAATGGACTATTAATAACATGTAGCTTATTCTTCCTGAGCCAGAACTGAAGTCCATTTAATAATGCTGTTTTCTTTTAAGTTATGTTCCGGGCAGACCTACCTATACAGAAAACAGCAGGCTATTGTTCAAGACATTTTTATTCCAGTTTGCAATTATTGGATTCCAGCTAATTAAGTGGACAAACTTGAGATCCTCTAAATCTAATTCCAATAATTCAAGTATCTAGTTCGCATACATTCAGAAAAAGAAAATAAATACTTCCTATAATTTATTATGTCATTTGTCATGGCCAGTAGTTAGGATGTGCAAGATTTGTAGTGCAGGTACCCCAGCTGTCAGAAGTTCTTTTAACTGGCATAAAGGAAAGGCTTGCTCCTGTGTCACTTCTTGTTCTGTCGGGCTCTCTGGTAGACTCCTCCCAAAAATTCACAGGTACAAATTTCAGACACACACATGTTTGAAAATTCAAAACAATGTTCTTTATAATGAAAATTCACTTAAAACTAAGCCCTCTTTTGGTATAGCAAAGAGCACTTGTCTCCAAACAAACTGGTAATTTGTACAAGTCACTTATCAGTTCTGTGATACTTAGCTTGCAGCTGTGAGGCAATTCACAGTCCTTCTTCTTTCACAAAGTGAAACACACTTCGCTCTGGTTTAGTTTCAAAGTGGGGAAAAATCAGCACACAAAAGGTCAAAGTCAGTAAAGCAGTCATGAAACACAACAATCAGATAATCCTCCACAATGGCCAAACCCATAGGCTGCTATTTATAGCAGCCTCACTAATTACCACAGCCCCCCCCCACAGGTGGCCTCATTTTCTTTGATAATAATCTCTCAGTTGTTGTTGCCTATGCATCGCTCTCCTCATGCGTGGCTGTATCATTAACTCTTGTTCTGAATCCAATTGATCTCCTTCTGAGCTGTCTGCCCCATTCTCCTCCTCCCTGTCACTCATGTCTTCTTGGTCAGAGGAGCCTTCATCAGCAGATTCCACTGGGGGGGCAAAACAGGCCTGCAGCATGTGGATGTCTCCCCCACATCCACAGTCCATGGGGCAGGAGCTGGGCCAGAGCTAACCACAACACCTCTAGACTACAGAATGCACATCTTTAGAACTTTCATTTTGTCCCTTCTCTTTGTTTTTAGAAAACTAACTAGAACATAGCTCTTTCACAAAACGTTTAATTGTTTTAAGTCTTTTCTGTATTTTAACTATTGACCAGCAAAAAGAGCTGATAAAACACATCATATTGATTCCATCTTTCATTGTCCTATAAAAAAAAGCCAGGATTCATATGGAAAATAAATTGCTGATAATTACTGATAAATAGAAGTAATAAAGTTAGAATCACAAAGGTTAGAATCATTTACCATGAGATACTGCTTCCTTGTTCATTTTTATTATATTACATTACAATCCAAGGGGTTTGGTTAGTAGGAAGATAACATAGTTGGTGAGCGTGGTATTTTTGGTTGATCTGGATTGAGCGGATTTAAAGTCTTTATTTTTCTCCCCCTCCCCTGCCCTACAAATATATTAAACTCATGTTTTAAGTTTCTCATAATCGCAATTATGTCCTTTTGAATTTTGGGCATTTAAAAACAAACAAACCCCAAAAGCCATATCCAATAGCAAACCATTCTGATACCTTTTCCAGTTTTGTACCATTGACTGAGGTCCCCATTGCAAACTCTGTTCAGCGTAGTTTAAGTTAAATCTACCTAACAATTTTGTTTGTTTGGTCCAACCCTAAGTAGAAAACTATGCTATTTGCAAAACAGGTATATTTATGACTGCCTGAAGACAAGATTTCTAAACCTAACATACAAGAGCATAGATTTCTGTCATTGACATACTCGCATCCTGGACATAAATTGTTTCAACTCCTACCCTCAAAACGTTGCTATAGAGCACTGCATACCAAGACAACTAGACACAGGAACAATTTTTTTCCTGAATACCATCACTCTGCTAAACAAATAATTCCCTCACCACTATCAAACCATTCACTAAGGATACATTACTCTTACTACTAGTTTTTGTCATCATTCCTATCACTGATCTCCTCCCATTTATGATTCTAAGACTGTAACTTGTTGCTTGTATCCTTATGATTTATATTAATATTGATTGTTTCCTGAATGCTTATTTGAACCCTATGGTAATCATTAAGTGTTGTACCTCATGATTCTTGACAAATGTATGTTTTCTTTTATTTACACTGAGAGCATATGCACCAAAGAGAAATTCCTTGTGTTTCCAATCACACTTGCCCATTAAATAATTCTATTCTATTCTATTCTACTTCAGTGCTACTTTATGCTAAAAGCTGGAGTGGGGGGATTAAAAGAAAGATTTTACATATACCAATTTGAATTTATGGCAAGAGGTTTGTGCCTATATTACTTTAGATTAGTACCAGGATCTTAACATGGTTTTAGTTCTATGAGTCACTAATAAAATTAAAATAATGCATATATGTGTGTATCAACCAAGGAATAAGATTAGTTAGGTACAGTGAGTCTTCTCTTAGATGTGCAGCCTAAGTTATTAAATATGCTTTTAAATTTAGTTTAGTTTTATGTATAAATAGTCAATACATATTATGACAAATAGTTTTAGCATTGAGATATTCATAATTCCATTGATCTCCCAAGATTTCAGGTTACATTTTAATTTTTCCTTTATGCTCCAGAATTTTGCAATTTTCTATTCTACTCACTAGAACTTTGTATCTTTAGTGTGTCTGCTGAAAACTGACATGATAAATTTAAGCCATATATCTCTTCTTCCTATCACAATATAGCACATTAAATTCAGCATTATTTCTAAATTTTAATGTTCAGTCAAGTTTGGATTGTTGTTAAACATAGTAACTTTTTAGTATGAAAATTTTCTTTAATTGTTTAATAAAAAGGGATGAAAGCATTGCCCACTTGTCTTTAATTTTTTTTAAAAACACCAGATAACTTGATAAAATAAAATCTTTTTCTATTTTAAGAAATTTCATCAGATAGTAGTAGTATTACTTTCACCTTGTTTGGATTCTCAGCAGTTTTTTAAAATGTTTCTTATCTTCAGGCCCTGGATGGATTCTTCTTCGTAGTGAATCCAGAAGGTAACGTGGTATTTGTATCAGAGAATGTGACACAGTACTTACGATACAACCAGGAAGAACTGATGAACACACGTGTATATAACATCTTACATGTTGGAGACCATAATGAATTTGTCAGAAACTTGCTGCCAAAATCTACAAGTAAGTGTTCTAGAGATGTATTTTGTAGTGAATATGTCCTTGTTTACTTTTGTACTTGGGTTTTGCCATCAGCTGACCTGCATGTAAAGCAGATAGGTTATTTTTAAATAGAATTATTTTTGCACTGATTCTACCAACAAAAAAGAACTGTACTTTTCCTTCTGTTGATATGATCACCAGTGCTTTTTAAATCATTGAGTTGTTATTGATAGATAACATAATGGTAGATTTTATTTATAATGATCTGACCGAATATATTCTTTCAAATCAATGTGCTCTCATCACTATTGTAACTGACTCCATCAACCTTGCTGATGGTTATCCTCATCTTATCTTTCCTTTCACATTTCCCATCATTAAAGCCTTCTGCAGAGAGATGGGCTTTCATATAATGTGTCCAAAGTAGAATAATTTGAACCTGGTCATTTATGGCTCAAGTGAGAACTCTGGATTGGTTGGTTGGTTGGTTGGTTGGTTGGTTGGTTTTCTTGGCTGTCCACAATATTCTCAGAAGTTTTTTACAACATCAAATTTCAAAGATGTCAATGTTATTCCTGGTCTGCTTATTTGAAGTCCAACTTTTACTTCTGTAGTGTGTTCCAATCATAGCTTGCATGATTGTGATCTTTGTAGATATAGATACTTCATGGTATTTGAATACCTTTTCCAAGACCTTCCTAACCACTTTCTACTTTGCCATTATTTGAGAGAGAGTGGAGTGGAAGAGATTTTTTTAATTCACTGCATGTTGAACTATTGATTTTTCCTAAGGGGCATATTTGTTTATTTTGACACTCAGAGGGCAGAATATGCTAACATTGAAATATTAAAGAATCTTTTAGTAGTGGTAGCTGCTGGAAACATTGCTCATTTCAGGTACCTAGAAATTATAAATTGTATTTGTTTGCCAGCAGGCACTATTCTGTTCTGTTCAAGGAGTTCATTTTTATATCCCAATATTAACCATACAGGAAAAAACAAGTTTTTCCCTGGATGCCTAATATTGTTCGACTTCAGCAGATGAATTTAGCTTTCTGTTGGAAATAATGTTCATCAGCTTGTGCATATTTCTTTCTTATTGTGATGCAAGTATTGATATAAAAACATATGGGCCCCTGGACTATGGAATAAATATTTATGTTGTGGCAAGGATTTAACTTAAGAAGAGAATATGGCATAACAACTTTGAACTAGCCCTGAGTCAGCAGCCATGTCAGCACTGGTACTGACTATAATTTACTATTTCAGACACTGATTGCTAGGAAATTACTTTTAAGGCTTTAAATATTATTGGTCAGAACATCTTGCTAAGAATCTATTTATTCTATATGAACTTTGTTTTATTTAGTGAATGGTGGATCTTGGTCTGGTGAATCTCCTAGGCGCAATAGCCATACTTTTAACTGTCGGATGTTAGTAAAACCTTTAACTGATTCTGAAGAAGAAAGTCATGAAAACCAGGAAGCACATCAGAAATATGAAACTATGCAGTGCTTTGCGGTTTCTCAACCAAAGTCCATCAAGGAAGATGGTGAAGGTACATTTTATCTGTATGAAGGATGGTTTCCTCATCTGTCTTTTTTTTTCTTGGCACTATTTGGTTACTAATACAACTACTAAACACAAATTAAGAACTAATTTTACAGCCTTTCATGAGTCTACAGTGTTTCACATTTACTTACCATAGAGGAAAAGCATAAAGCAAAAATTGAGAGAGCTATCTGAACCATCCATCACTTATAATGATCTAAATTAATCACTATTTACATAAATACAAGACCACAGACAACATTTTATATTTTCCTCTCTAATTATCTTATTAACTAATACAATGTTGGAGTTTAAATTAAACATTTGCTGATACTCAGTATATGTAGATCACTATGCATATTTTTTTATTATATAAAAGCAATGGCAATTATTGCATCTGAATACTCTTGATGTCTTCTCCAAGCTGACACTGTATAATGCACATATCATTATATCATGGAACTTGGTCTAAAATATACATACCTAAAAATGTTGATAGAATTTGTTTAAGTTGCAGTAGGACTTACTTTTTATAAATTACAGCTTACTTTATTAAGTTGTTGGTGTTCGTTAGTTCATTGTCTTTCTTTAAAAATGTCGAAAGCATTCCAGTTTTCAAATTTATAAGCATTCCCATATAAGACGTTTTGAATGAAATACCAGTGAATGATCATGAATAATAGGAAAAGCAGGTCAATCTTCAGCTGTATAATAAGCTCACTAGGTAATTATTATTATTATTACTGGGACATAATTGAGGAAAAATAATAGAGTGTGTCACCTTGAATTCTTAGACTGCAGAATAAAAATCTAACAAAAATAAATTAAGGTACACCATTCAATATAGGTGTGCTATACAGGTGACAAAGATAAACTAAACGTAGTTCTTTAATTTATATAATGGTCTTCTAAAAGGCTGAAGTAAAAATAAATTGTACCAGAATACTTTGATCATTAGCTAGTTGAAAAGTGCAAAAACTGGAATGGATTTAGTCTGCAAGACTCTTCTCGACTTTCTTTGTTTGATTTAGAAACCTATTTGACTTTCACATGGTTGTCAACAAGCAGTATACTTAGCATTAAATATACTGTATGTATTCAGGAGTTCTTTGAGAACTGTTTATTAGTAGTTCCTTAAATTTGGTATTCCTACAAGGAAGTACTGTCATTTTCTATTTAAAATGCAGGTCAATTTTATAACAGAGCCAGAGAAACTAAGGTTATAAGGCATTATGGAGTAACAACTCACAATTTGCAATTTGTAACAAAGGCTATTATGTTACTGATTGCTGAGCATTGAAGGAAAGAATTGTTTAGACAAATGTATATGTAAGCTCTGGGTTTAGTGGAATTAAGCTTGGTTTAACCTGCATGGCAGAGCATGTATAATCAAGATACAAGAAATTTTAAAAGTATTGCTAAGAATTTTTATAAAGTAAGAAATAAAAAGACAAAAAACAAGTTTAAGAAAAGATTTTAACAAAACTAGATTAAATGACTTCTTAAATTCTTTTGAACAGATATTTGCAAACTTAATGTTCCTTCTTTCAGTTAATTTTTTTGCAGATTCTCTTTCATATTTAATCTGCATCTCTCTTGATATTCAGATCCGTTCATCATCAATACATTCTTTCCTTCAACATAAAGTACAGAAGGTTTCCAGTCTTTCAAAAAATTTGTCAGCCAGAGTTTTACTCTTTATTGGAAAAGAGTTGATTTGAGGAATACTGCCATCCTCATATAAGTGAAATTTAGTCAAAAGAATATATGGATTCCTTGGGGAACTAAGGAACATCGCTACAGTAGGGAAACAGTCCTTTCACCATGCCATTGTCATGTTTACTTTCTTGTTGTAATTCTGTATTACAGAATTGTTTAGTAATTCTGTATTACACTATCAGATACTTTTGTTTGATTAGAAAATGTTTGTTCCATTAAAGATCTGCAATCTTGCTTGATTTGTGTGGCACGGAGAGTTCCAATGAAGGAAAGGCCACTTCTGCCTTCCTCAGAGACTTTTAGTACTCGTCAGGATTTACAAGGTACAAAGAACACATTAAAATATTTACTTCCCCCAAAAAATTCACAAGACCTGAACCACCTCTTGCATCAGTGTCTTCACATATATGTCTATGTGTGTGTATAAACAGGCAAAATAACGTCACTGGACACTAGTACCATGAGAGCAGCTATGAAACCTGGTTGGGAAGATGTGGTGAGAAGGTGCATTCAGAGATTCTATGCACAACATGAGGGAGATATGTCTTTTGCTAAGAGGCATCACCAAGAGGGTAAGAATGGCCTCTCTTTTTTTTGCTTGCTATATTGAAATAAGGTTATACATTACCTGTCAGGGCAATTAAAAATAACTTATGGGAAAACTGTAATATGTGAAATTTTCATTTATTAAATGAAATTTAACATATACAGTGGTACCTCATCTTACGAACACCTCTTCTAATGAACTTTTCAAGATACGAACCCAGTGTTTAAGATTTTTTTGCCTCTTCTTCCGAACTATTTTCACCTTACGAACCCCAGCAGCTGCTGCTGGGATGAAGGGGTTTCTTTTTTCCCCCTTTTTTGAAGAAAGAAAAGGGAGGAGCAGCTTGGGGGAGGAAAGATTTTGCAGAGAACAAGGTGCTTGCAAAGGAACTGAAACGGTGTCTTTTGAAGAAAGAAAAGGGAGGGGCGCCCCCCTTGCCTTTCTTCCTTCCCACTCACCCTTTAGCCTAGCCTTGCTTCTTCCACCCGCCCCCTTTAGCTGCTCCTCCCTGCCCTCTGTTCACCTCCCTTCTAAAGTTTGGGATTTTCCTGAAGGATTTGTACCCGTTATTTGCTTTTACATTGATTCCTATGGGAAACATTGTTTCATCTTACGAACTTTTCACCTTACGAACCTCCTCCTGGAACCAATTAAGTTTGTATGATGAGGTACCACTGAATTGCCAAAATTGTTTAAAACTATTAAAATAAAATGTGACAAACTTAAAAATAAAGTGTTGGTTATGACCTATAAAGCCCTTCATGGAACCGGACCAGGATATCTGCGACACCGCCTTCTGCCGCATGAATCCCAGCGGCCAGTTAGGTCCCACAGAGTTGGCCTTCTCTGGGTCCCGTCGACTAAACAATGTCGTCTGGCGGGACCCAGGGGAAGAGCCTTCTCTGGAACCAGCTCCCCCCAGGGATCAGGACTGCCCCCACCCTCCTTGCCTTTCGTAAACTTCTTAAAACCCACCTCTGCTGTCAGGCATGGGGGAACTGAGACATTCCCCCTTGCCTATGTAGCTGTATGTATGGTATGTTTGTGTGTATGCTTTTTTATATACTGGGGTTTTTAGGCTTTTTAATGTAAAATTGTTATTTTAAACTTTAATATTAGATTTGTTACTGTATATTGTTTTTATCATTGCTGTGAGCCGCCCCGAGTCTGCGGAGACGGGCGGCATACAAATCTAATAAATAATAACAATAATAATAATAATAAAATCAAACAGATTAAAAAGTGTAGAATAGATGTACTGTATATAAGTCGTTCATGCTGTCTAATGTTGGCTTTTGCTTGCAGACATTTCACTACCAGCACAGTTGACATTATCAGTGCTAGTAAGTGTGGGGTAACTTGTCCTGCCCGTTTTGGCAGGGGATGTGATATATAGTAGCTTGCCTGGGGATGTGATTTTCTCCTTGGTAGTTCCTTGAATAGGCCAGGTAATAGGTTTTCTGTTTCATTGTTTTTTCTGGTGTTAATTCTGCATATTTGGGTGTGGGCTGCTGGAAAGAATGTGGTCTGGTTGGGTTTTTAAGCTTTTTATTGCCTCTTTTGAATGATATATAAATTTATCTCTAGGTGTCTATTGATGACTGATTGGTACTATGCATGTACAGTGTTCCCTCGATTTTCGCGGGGGATGCGTTCCGAGACCGCCCGTGAAAGTTGAATTTCCGCGAAGTAGAGATGCGGAAGTAAATGCACCATTTTTGGCTATGAACAGTATCACAAGCCTTCACTTAACACTTTAAACCCCTTAATTACCATTTCCCATTCCCTTAACAACAATTTACTCACCATTATTACTGGTATTCACCATTGAATAAGACACTTAGTAATCCTGATACTTATAAACATAATTATTTATTACAATAATTTTTTTTGTTATTTATTTGCAAAAATTATTAGTTTGGTGATGATGTATGATGTCATCGGGTGGGAAAAACTGTGGTATAGAAAAAACCCCGCGAAGTATTTTTTAATTAATATTTTTTGAAAAACCGTGGTATAGGCTATTCGCGAAGTTCGAACCCGTGAAAATCGAGGGAACACTGTAAATACTTTTCAGCAGCACGGTTGTTGACAGAAACCATAGGAATATTTTAAACAGAATACAGAAGTGGGAAGAGAAGAAATTAACAGTATTAAAAACGATAAATTATATAAAAAGTTTATTCAAATACCGAACCACTGAACATGCTTTTTTCATATTAGAACTCCATACCATTAATAATAGTATGAATGATACCATTTTCTGCTAGAGTCCAGTAGTTCTCAACCTTTCTAATGCTGCAGTTAATACAGTTAATCATGTTGTGTTGACCTCCAACCATAAGTCTGTTGTGGTTAGCTCTGGCCCAGCTCCGGCCCCAAGGAATGTGGAGGTGGATGTGTGGTTATAAGGCCAACTGAGCTCTGTTTGGAGAATATAAAAATGAGTTAGTTTAAATGTCTTGTACTACACTTTAACAATTTGAATCATATATATTGGATACTCTATTAAACAAGTTAATTGCACACTTGCCAGGATGAAGGATATATTTATTAATTTGAAGAATATAAAAATTTTGTTTATATTTATTTCTAAAAAGTTCTAGATATAGTATGTTAACACAGATACATACAGAAGATAATTTTACGCAATGTATTTAACAAAAATAATGTTTTGTCTTCTACACATTATTATTATTATTATTATTATTATTATTATTATTATTATTATTATTATTATTATTTATTATACTTGTATGCTGCCCTTCTCCGAAGACTCGGGGCGGCTCACAACAACAATGGAACAATACAGATACAAATCTAATAATTAAAATATCTACTGAGGGTGGCATTTAACTTATCTTTCATATGTTTGAAAAGTGTAATACTGTATACCTTAAGTAAGGTAAATTAAGTAAAGCCCTGATAAATAACCCGCATAACAAACGTTGTGCAATTGTATATGATTATTTATTTAGATTGTATTTTTTCTAAAGTAAAATCATGTCATTTCCCAAGTAAATATTGTATGTACGTATGTATGTATGAATGTATGTTGCATGTATGCATGTATGTATGACTTACATTGGCCAGTAGGTAAAGTCAAACATTGAAAGCAATATTGGTAGCTGTGTGTCACATGCTAAAAGTGGACAAGATAAAAAAAACTAACAGCCAGATTTGAGTTTTACTGTTGTTATTATTACTGCTTTTATTTGTCAGAAAGACTTTTCCCCCTTCTTCCATCTTGTAGTTATCTTTGCTGAAGTAGAGCAAAAGTAAAGCAGAAGACCAAATTCTCATACATGTTACATACTGTTTCTGTTGGCCAAAGGTGGAGGTATTTCTTTATTAAGCCTTTTGCCTAATCTAGACATGGCTCCGCGTGCCACCATAGGTTCGCCATCCCTGGGCTAATCCATTCAATGAATAGTTGCAGGAACTGAGCATGGCTAGTGTAGTAAAGTGAAGGACCATGGTAGACCATGATAGCAGCGTTCCAGTTTTTGAGGGGCTGCCACAGAGAGGAGGGAGTCTAGCTATTTTCCAAGGAACCAGAAGTTCTGACAAGGAATAATGGATAGAAACTGATCAAGGAGAGATTCAATCTAGAAATTAGGAAACATTTTCTGACAGTGAGAATTTCCCCGCATGCGGGAAAGCAAAAAACCTCGCCAAAATGCATGTGCACCTGCATCTCCATGCGAGATTTTGCTACCTGAACAGGTGTAGAAAGCAAAATTCTGCTCGATTCCGCGCTCATGTGCCAGAGCCGCAGAACTGCACGCAGTTAGCCGTGCTGGCAGGCGCCCACCACCAAAGATCATTGTGGAGATGTATTTATTCTAATCTAACATGACTATAATTTTAAATAAAAACAATTTGTCATACTTCACTTTTAAAAATTCCATTGCTTGCAGTTAGAATGATGTTCTTTTAGTTGTTAAATGCTGCAACAATCTTAACCTCATTATTCTTGACAAAGGACTATTGCAATTTCCTGCTCTGTATGAAAAGAACTATTGCCCAAAGATTCAGGGTGAATGAGTGGCATTACTAATGTGAAATTTCATTATACATTATTCCACCATCTTTAGTTTTCATTCTTGCCCCACAATAAACCTGTATGATTTTTAAAATTATATTTTCTGATTTCCTTCTGCCCAACTTTTCGTGATGAATGTTATAACAGGATAGGCCAATTGAAGACAAAAAACAGATTTAAAAAATCGAAACAAAATCCTGCAATACGAGTGTGGCAAGTCTGGGCAAGAAAGAAATGCCTAGAACTGTCAGCTTTTTAACGTCATTTGATGTATTTCGTCCGCTTTTTCCAAACTGGTTCTTCTAAAGTTTTGGATTCTAACTCTTGTCTTCCCAGATAATCTGCTTCTGGAAGGCAGAAAATTGTTATATGATACGGATTTATATAGGAAAACTGCGAACTGATAACAGGCCAACAATACAAACTGCCCTTTTACACTATTAATATCACTATCTATTAATATGTAATAATTTATATATGTATATTATAAAAATAAATTCTAAGTGTCTAAACTCTAATGAGTTTAAAATTTAGATTAGTGATCTTTTATTTATTTAAAATATTTATATGCTGACTTGAAATATCTTAAGCATTTTCAATTGAAAAATCACACTTGCCATTAAAACTACAAGTCAAAATAATACCTTTAAAAAAAATAAAAGTAGAATTACAATGATAAATAAAAAATGGCAAAATAAGCATTAAAACACTGGCAGAAAGAAGCAGCAAGCAATTGGGGAAAAATTATTGAAAGGATGTCCATAAATGAAGGTTTGTTGGGCCCATAGGCACTGGAAGCCAACTTACTGCACTTTCCAATAAAGTATCAAAATATAGTTACAATAATCAGATTTAATACTTATTTCTATTTGAAAAAGAAGCAAAATATGAAAAACCATAGGGTATTAAATTGGATTATTGGATTATTGAAGTATTCCTCTGTATTATGCTGTTTGAGCTAGTTTAGTATATAACCTTGAACAATAAGAAAAATGTGTATATTTTTAGGAAATGTAGCTCTTCTGGAACTATAGCTTTCATAGAATTATAAATAGAGATGTAAAAATAAGCAGATTAGGCCTTCCAGAGTGGCCTGAAAACATGGCTTTGCTATTTGGCCTGGGAACTGGCAGTGGTGAAACAGAGTCTGCAAAATAGCTGTACTGTTATTGATATTAATTATTCTTTCTTGCAGATAATCCTTTTTATTGTTAATAGCTTTATTGTTTTAGTATTTTTAAATTATTTTTGTTAATTTGGGGTTATTTGTTATATGTTTCTCAGAGTCCCATTTTGAGATGATGGCGGTAGGGTGGGATGCGGAGAGAGAAAGAGGAAGAAAGGAAGGAGGGAGGGAAAGATAGCAGAATGAGAAAAGAATACCAAGCTTTTTTGACGAAATTTGAGTAGTAACATTTCCCGGAACAGCAAGGGCAATCTATGGCAGAAATGAGCAACAGTAGCCATTGGGTTGTATAGGCTCCAGCAGCCCATGTTTTTTAATGTCTTAGTCGCTAATAACCTTTTGGAGAAATATCACTTTTTAGCCATTTTCAGACATATGAAAACTGTGTGACAAACCAAAAATTTGTTTAATTGACGTTACAAGTGTAAAAAACAACATTCTGTTTTTAAGAAAACAGAACTAATTCTTGTATGTGATATAAGCCCACCCATTCATGTGTAGGTACATTGCTTTATCAATATTGGCAACATTTCTCTTTTCGGTTAATACTTTACTCCACTTGCTCTTTGGTCTTTACTCGAAAGAACTTTAATATTGCCTTGCTGATTTTGCACACAAGGAATTGCAGATTTCTTCTTGCCTTCTAAAGTAAGGAATAATATTAGTGGACAGAGACCATTTTAGTGTGATTATTCCTATGGTGGGCTGGTTGTCTTTATGCTTTGTTTTTGTTTTTGCTTGCTTACAGTGCTGAAGCAGGGATTAGCATTCAGTCCTGTGTATCGATTTTCTTTGTCTGATGGCACTATAGTTGCTGCCCAAACGAAGAGCAAACTCATCCGTTCCCAGACTACTAGCGAACCTCAGCTTGTAATATCCTTACATATGCTTCACAGGTAATTCTATAACCTTTTCCTTAATCTTAATAAAAACTGGATGCCACAGTCAATTACAGCTGTAGTATATTATAAACGTATAGGTCTTTTAATTATAATTATACATTGCAATAATAGACTAAGTTGTATTTACTGTTTCAGTTTTCTTAACCAATTTGAATGTCACAGATCTAAACATTTATTTGAAAGATTATCCTGTTACTTGAAGACAATGTATGAGTAAATGAATCTGTATCTGCAATTCAATAGGCTGAATGGTGTTTTAAAGAAAACTTCATTATGAGATCTTTTATCTATTGTAATTATATGTATTCATCAACAGTTTACTTTTTTGTATGACTAGTTTACTCTTTTGATAGCATTGTTCCTATAGTTCTCTTTTCAACCTGGATTTAATCCTATTACTTGAAGATCAGAGGGCAGGAACCTGCATTGGGAATGGGCATCTAGCAAAGTATCTTGTATATTTTTATTGATATACTAATGAAGTTATTTTGCAGGATACTTTGCTAGCAAACAGCAAAAATAACTAATGCAAATGTTTGTTATTTATATATCCAATTGATTTCTAAATAATTGAAATGCCTCTGGACTTTCTAAAGAAAGGATAAAATAACAACATTCTCATTTTTTTCTGCTTTTCAATTAAAACATGATTTAACATTATTTAATAAAAAGATTCATTGACATGTCTGGTTATTTTGATTATACTCATCTAAAGAATTGTGGTTTGCTTGACAATATCAAACTGTTGTTTATTAGTTCATTCATTCAATTTATGTATCCATAAATCTCACATATGTGATACAAGACAGCTTATAATAAAAAAATAACATACACAATATAAAAATAAAAACACATATGAACCAAAGCATCATACTTTTACTTATTAACAAAGTCAAGAGAAAGGATTTACCACATTGAAAGATTGGGATCTCCAGATTTTGGTGATAGTTCTTGAAATGATAAGTAAAACATGAAATATTACACAATTTGAACTTATATACTAATTTTTTAAAAAGAAAATAGTTTAAGATGAACCTTTATATTCCGTGTGTTCTCATGCCACAAACAGAGCAAAATATTTCAGCTAGGAAACTTAGCAATGCTAAGTTTTAACTAGAAGGAATTTCTGCCAAAATGTTTGAAGTATAGTTCCCTTGGGTACCATTTGTTGGGGGTCAAGGGAAAGGGAGGGTTTTGCCTTTTCTTTCTGCTCAAGATCCCCATGTACAATTCTGTTTGAAACAGAATGCTGGACTCAATAGGCTTTGGCCTGATTCAGCATGGCTCTTCTTATGTTAAATTATATTTTCTTCCTGGTAGCATGGTTAGTGGTGAGTCATACTAGCAATTGCAATTCTGCTCCATCTGGAGGATTGCAAATGCTCATCCTGGTATATTGATGATGTTTTCATATCTTGTAGGTGCCTCTTATATTAATATTTGTAATGATGGAAATCTGCAGAGTAATATTTTTAAAAATAAATGTTAAAAAGAGTAGGAAAGATGCTATCCTTTAGTTTTGGTCAGAAAGTCCAGGAGGATTTAAAACAAACTTTCCCATATTCTCACAAAATGTCCACCTACATCTTTTATAACAATGATGGTGAAACTTTTTTCCTTGGGTGCACATGCACAAGTGCCCACACCCATAATTGAATGCCTGAAGAGGGTGAAAACAGTTTTCCCTGCCCCCTGGAGGCCCTCTGGAGGTCAGAAAGACCTGTTTCTCAACTTCTGGTGGGCCTAGTAGGCTTGTGTTTCGCCCTTCCCCGGCTCCATAGACTTCCCTGGAGCCGGGGAAAGGTAAAAATACCCTCCCCCATCTCCCCGGAGGCTCTCTGGAAGCAAAAATGCCCACCCAGAGTCTCTGTGCAACCCAAAAATCAGCTGGTCAGCGTACAGATGCACATTGGAGCTGAGCTAGGGCAACAGTTCACGTGCCAGCAGATATGGCTCCGTCTGCCACCTGTGGCACCTGTGCCATAGGTTCGCCATCAATGTTTTATAAGATATAAGATAAAGAGCATCTGCTCAATCTGTAGAGCTTGAAGCCACCACAAGATCGAAATGGTAGATGAGATACATCCTTTTTTAAAGCTGCAATATTGAGAAGAGGTAACAGCTTCTGTTTCTCAAATTGGAGAAATGTAACCATTGTCCTGTGATTCCCTAAAATAAGCCTTCCAATGAAAATTCCTTCACAATAATTATTCCCAGTGGATAGGTTGAATTCCTTAGTAACCTTGAAAGCTTTCTATAACCTCTGTTTACACTGAAACTTGCATTTAGCAAGGTATTGTATTAAGATAGAACAATCACACAGTACATGTTTCCTTGCAGAGTAACTATTGTTTCCTCCCTCCCTCTATCATCTATAATATATATATATGGAATATCATGCTGCTACATGTGTAATTTTCTTTTGAAAGATAAAATGTGGTTGGAACAGTCCAGTCATGCAGAAAAGATTCCTGTCTACTATTTTCCTCAGAAAATGCATGCATCAGCTTGTGTACACACATACACACACACACACACACACGTAGAAATGCAAAAATTCCTAAAATTAGGTGGATGTCATTGTAAGCTTTTTGTTTTCAGAGTTTCCTATTAAGAGATGTTCCATTATAATAATATTGGGGGAGGGGTTAATGATTTTAAACACTTGTTTTTCTCTGTAAGTCTTATTAATTAATAGAACAGCTACAGATTTGAGAAATATACACTGCCCAAAAAAATAAAGGGAACACTTAAACAACACAATATAACTCCAAGTAAATCAAACTTCTGTGAAATCAAACTGTCCACTTAGGAAGCAACACTGATTGACAATCAATTTCACATGCTGTTGTGTGCATGCAACTTTGTACAGAACCAAGTATTCAATGAGAATATTTCATTCATTCAGATCTAGGATGTTTTATTGGAGTGTTCCCTCTATTTTTTTAAGCAGTATATATTTACATACATTTAAATGTTAGCAAAATGTTGTCACATTTTTTTACATAGAACTGTGAATTTATCCATTTTATTTACTGGTCAAACAGGTATGTAATGTTTATAGAAAATACAGTGTGCTTTATGAATCCTTGTGGATTTTCAACATTTCTACATAAACATGATCTGTTCATCATACAAATCAAATAAATAAATGAATGAATGAATGATAAAATATAAGTCCTAAAACTGGGTAAAAAGATATCAGTTAAACAAATCAGTCAAAAGTGTTATACTTGTTCATTTATTTATTGAGGATAAGATGCAAAGTTAAATAGAAAGGCTCATAAACTTAAATGCACTCTGTGTACCCACAATCTTTCTATTTTTGTATGTAATATAAAGTTAGCTATTAAAGCGGAAATACATTTGATATGAATTAAGGATACATACTCTATGTACTACTTTTTGTCTTTTGTCACTATCTTTGTCATAGTCACAGGTGAACACTGAATTATTTGTCAAAGTTAAGGAAAGGATGTCCTCTGATGAGGACCGATATACGTCTTAGGAAACACCACATTGCTAACTGGAAGATAATGTGAAAAGTCAGGATGTTTGCTTAATCAGCACTGTAACCATCAAGGGGGATAACTTAAAGTACAATTTTAAACCCAGTCTGTTTAAATCTTTCTTCAGAGGCCTTATTTATGAACAGCGATCATTCAAAACCTGGCATAAAAATAACGTATAAATATATATTGAACTGAAATTACAATCCTGACTATAAAATAAAATAAAATATAGTTCTGTATGTATGAAATGTTATTTATTTTTTATATTACTGTAGAACCCTTTTTTAGCCATGCCCCACCTAAGCATCTCTCAAATCCCGATGCCCTCCCATCCCCGTGACATATAGTTCTTATTATTCAAAAAATGAACTATTCACATGGAAGAAGCCTAAACGGCCTTTAATTTTGTTTAAACAAGGTTCCATTTGCCCCCATTAAAAATCAAATTTCCCCCCTGTGGGGCGTGGGTCCCATGTTAGGAACCAGGGCTGTAGAGTGTTTTTAAATATTTCACTTAATATATAAATGAGTAACTATTTGATTTATTATAAAAGAACCTGACATAGCAATGTATATAAAGCAACAAAGTAAAGCTAAACTGCTTATAAGGGACGTGCATTATTCTGGGCAAAAGGAATCTGTGGTTCTAAAAAAAATCTTCTTTTGTTCTGAAATGTGCTAAACTGAGAGTTCCAAGATTGAATTAAAATATATTTTAAATAGTGCAAACCATGTGCTGAACCACATTTACTTAGGGGGAAAATGAACCACTACCTAAATGGCATAATCCCAGAATGGTACTTCTTATCTACTTCTTTAGTTCTTTACAATAATCGAACCCCTCCCCATGTTAGAAGACAAAGGGATTTAAGTGTTGTTTTTTTAAAATAACCATTCAATGTCTAATTTTGTTTGTGACCTCAAATCTTCGAATCCTCACTGTTAGCCTCCCAATTCAGTGATCTTCATCTCCATCTACATATGTAAAATGAGAAATGTATAAACTGATACCAATAAAACTATGAATGACTAATTATTTCTTATTGCAATTACCTTCTCATAGATCTCATGATCACAGTATCTGGTCTAATTGTTGTACTTAGATCCTTTGGGCCCCTCACACAATTTTGTATCCCCTAACCTACTATCTTCTAGACAAATCAAAGACTTAAATATTTTGTTTACATAATAGGAAAATACATACATTAAAACCGAGATGTTTTTTTCACCAATCAGCATATCTATCTTTTTTTTACTGAAAATGTTTAAGATATTTGTTTTAAGAAATTGCTTATGGTCTACTTATTTGCAAAAATCAACATACAGTGTTCCCTCGATTTTCGCAGGGGAAAGTCGAATTTCCGCGAAGTAGAGATGCGGAAGTAAATACACCATTTTTGGCTATGAACAATATCACAAGCCTTCCCTTAACACTTTAAACCCCTAAATTACCATTTCCCATTCCCTTAAGAACCAACCATTTACTCACCATTATTACTGGTACTCACCATTGAATAAGACACTTAGTGATCCTGATATTTATAAACATAATTATTTATTAACAATAATTATTTATTTTGTTATTTATTTGCAAAAATTATTAATTTGGCAATGACGTATGATGTCATCGGGTGGGAAAACCCGTGGTATAGAAAAAACCCCTGCAAAGTATTTTTTTAATTAATATTTTTTGAAAAACCGTGTTATAGGCTATTCGTGAAGTTCGAACCCGCGAAAATCGAGGGAACACTGTATAGGTTTTAAGATACAGTATGATTAAACCAATGTTGCACTTATTTTTGCATATGGGATTATGAGCATAATATTCTATGGTATCTTTTTATTAAGCTGTTTTAATTTAGCATACAATATTATAGATTGGTTTTTTTTCTTTCCCCCCCCACATTGCAGGGAACAAAATGTCTGTGGGATGAACCATGATTTAACTGGACAAGTACTGGGAAAGCCATTGAACACAATTAGCTCTAACAGTCCTGCCCATCAAGCCATGTGCAGTGGTAATCCAGGTCAGGATATGACCATCAATAGCAATATGAATTTTGCCATAAATGGCCCAAAGGAACAAATGGGTATGCCAACAAACAGGTTTGGTAGTTCAGGTGGGATGAACCATGTGTCAAGTATACAAACATCCACTCCTCAGGGTAGTAACTATGCACTAAAAATGAATAGTCCTTCTCAAAACAGCCCTGGCATGACACCTGGCCAGCCAAACTCTATGCTTTCCCCAAGGCATCGTATGAGTCCTGGAGTGGCAGGAAGTCCTCGGATCCCACCCAACCAGTTTTCTCCTGCAGGAAACTTGCATTCACCTGTTGGAGTTTGCAGCAGCACAGGAAATAGCCATAGTTATACCAACAGTTCCCTCAATGCACTTCAAGCTCTCAGTGAGGGGCATGGAGTCTCTCTGGCGTCATCGTTGGTTTCACCTGATATAAAATTGAGTAATTTACAGAATTCCCCTGTAAGTATAAATCCTCCCCAGCTAACTAAAATGGGAAGCCTGGATTCAAAAGATAGCTTTGGATTGCATGGGGAACAATCGGAAGAAACAACTGGGCAAGCAGAAGGTGTCTGCCATTCAGGAGACCAGAAAGAAAACAATGATAACATGCCCCAGGTTGGCAGTGAAAGACCTGATGGACAGAACAGACTGCATGATGGCAAAAGCCAGACAAAGCTCTTACAGCTGCTGACCACCAAATCTGATCAGATGGAGCCTTCATCTTTGGCAAATGCTATGGGAGATGTTAACAAGGACTCCATGGGAAACCTATCTGGTTCTGGCTCAGCACATGGAACCTCGCTCAAGGAGAAGCATAAAATTTTGCACAGGCTCTTGCAGGACAGCAGTTCTCCTGTAGATTTGGCCAAGCTCACAGCAGAGGCCACAGGCAAAGAACTGAATCAGGAGGCCAGTTGCACAGCTCCAGGTTCAGAGATAACTGTTAAACAGGAACCAGTGAGTCCCAAGAAGAAAGAAAATGCACTACTTCGCTACCTGCTAGATAAAGATGATACAAAAGAAATTGGCTTACCAGACATTACCCCCAAACTGGAACGGTCGGACAGTAAGACAGACCCTTCCAGTAGCACAGTAAAGCTAGTAGCTGTGAAGACTGAAAAAGAAGAGATGCGCTTTGAGCCGAATGAACAGGTAGGAATTTGTGGGGATTATATTTTATTTATTCATTTGTTTATGTTATTTGTATCAGAGATGGGTACGGAAACAATTCTTGTTCTGTATCTCTTCCGACACAATGTTCTTTGCGATTAGAATCAGTACCATTGTCTCTGTTGCCAAGATTTCGCTG
The DNA here is from genome assembly GCF_031021105.1 of Erythrolamprus reginae. Classification (NCBI taxonomy): domain Eukaryota; kingdom Metazoa; phylum Chordata; class Lepidosauria; order Squamata; family Dipsadidae; genus Erythrolamprus; species Erythrolamprus reginae. The sequence goes on along the minus strand of NC_091952.1, from coordinate 216,285,375 downwards.
GCTGAAAAATCTGATCTGGAAAGTGCCACTTAATTTAAAATGTAATGCTTCGTATAGTATCATTTGGCTTTGGAGATGAAGATGAAAACATGGGATAAAAATGACACCCATTGATAGAGGGTACTTAGTACAGTGTTTTTCAACCAGTGTGCCGTGGCACACTAGTGTGCCGCGAGACATGGTCAGGTGTGCCGCGAAGCTCAGAGAGAAAGAAAGCAAGAGAGAGAAAGCAAGAGAGAGAAAGCAAGAGAGAGAAAGAAAGCAAGAGAGAGAAAGAGCGAGCGAGAGAGAGAAAGAGAACAAGAGAGAAAGAAAGAGAGAGAGAAAACAAGAGAAAGAGAGAAAGAGAGAGAGAAAGCAATAGAGAGAGAAAGGGAGGGAAGGAGAGAGAGAAAGACAGGGAGGGAGGGAGAAAGAGAGCAAAAAAGAGGAAGGAAGGAAGGAAGGAAGAGAAAGGGATGGAGAGAGAGAAAGAAAGAGGAAAGGAGGGAGAGAAAGAAAGAGGGATGGAGAAAGAAATAGAGTGAAGGGGAGGAAGAGAGAGAGAGAGAGAGAATTTTTTGTCCAAACTTTTTTTACCACCACCACCCCACTCAATGTGCCCCAGGGTTTCACAAATGTAAAAAATGTGCCGCGGCTCAAAAAAAGGTTGAAAATCACTGACTTAGAATATGTAACATTCAGTCTTAACACCTGATTTAAAATCATAAAATTTAAATTGAGCAGGAATCAAAGTGTACTGGGGTTTTTTTTGGGGGGGGATACAAAACTAAATGAAAACAAATTCATAAAATACCCACACTGGATGCTTCTATGCAAAGACTAATTAGAAAATGTACAAATCAAGATTTATATAGAAGTCTCATTTTCACAGGAAACATGATCCAAATGTATTTGAAAGTTTTAGGTTCTTCGTGTTTGCAGTAAGTTTTGTTATAAGAAACAATGTTCTTAATTTCTGGGTACATTTTCTTCTCTATAGCTCGAAAGTAATTTGCTTGGTTTACAGAACTTGCTTTTACTTTGCCTCTTAAATCTCTGCAAAATGAATCTCATGTTTCTACAGTAGTAGTATAATTTATGTTGTCCTTGAGCTTTGTCATTTTATTTCCATATTGTTGGTACAGATTTTGTTGCCTGCATCATTGTACATTCTTTTAAACATGGAAAAAACTGTTATAATATTCTACCAGCACAAATAATTATAGCAAAATATCACAGGGAAACTATTAACCCAGCTCTTCCTTTCACCCCTCCAATACTTACACAAAGTCAATGAAGACAGAAAATAAAAAGAAAGAAAAAGAAGCTGGCACAGTGTACATTTTATTCTATGCAGAATGGGGGGGGAGGTTTTTCATAATTGTTCCCTCTGCAGTTTAATATTTGACGGATAAGTTTGAAAAAGGTAATAAAGCAGCGCAAAGTTTCTGATGTACAGTGATCCCCGGGGTATCGCGCTCCCGATCATTGCGAACGGCCTAAATCGTGATTTTTCAACCCGGAAGTCAAAACACCATCTGCGCATGCGTGCCCTTTTTTTTATGGCCACGCATGCGTAGATGGCGCCGGGCAGATCAGCTGCTGGGCGGCTTCTCTGGGTCTTCCCCCTCTTGCTGGCAGGAGGCCGAGCGGCGGGCATCAGCGAGGAGTTTCCCCACCGCCCACGCAAACTCCTCGCTGCTGCCGTGCCCGCCCTTTGCCCGCCCACGCCGTTCGCTCGGGCCGCTTCCCAACTGAGTACTCAGCTGGGAAGCGGCCCGAGCGAACGGCTTGTCCGCCACCTGCCTGCCCACGCGCCCGCGGCTCGCACGCCCTTCGCCCGCCCACGCCGTTCGCTCGGGCCGCTTCCCAGCTGAGTACTCAGCTGGGAAGCGGCCCGAGCAAACGGCTTGTCCGCCGCCTGCCTGCCCGCGCGCCCGCGGCTCGCCCGCCCTTCGCCCGCCCACGCCCTTCGCTCGGGCCGCTTCCCAGCTGAGTACTCAGCTGGGAAGCGGCCCGAGCGAACGGCTTGTCCGCCGCCTGCCTGCCCGCGCGCCCGCGGCTCGCCCGCCCTTCGCCCGCCCACGCCGTTCGCTCGGGCCGCTTCCCAGCTGAGAATTCGCTTCAGGACTCAGCTGGGAAGCGGCGCGAGCGGGGTGGGCGGGCGAAGGGCGGGCGAGCGGCAGCGAGGAGTTTGCGTGGGCGGTGGGAAAACCCCAGCGCCGCTTCCCAGCTGAGTCCCCTTCCCAGGAACCCCAATCTTCGGCTCCTCGCTAGCGCTGCGGAAGTAAAAACACCATCTGCACATGCGCAGATGGTGTTTTTACTTCCGCAGCGCTACTTCGCGCAAAACCGATCATTGCGAGGGGTCCTGGAATGGAACCCTCGCAATAATCGGGGGATCACTGTAGTTTATTTTTTATGCATTATGTGGCAAAAACAAGTGACAAGTTTTACCTACATAATCTTTGATAATATAGAAGTGATTGTAAGCTAACAAGGTGAATTTGGAAACAATGCAGCAACTACATGAAAAGCTGATAAATCAAATGGATGAAGTGTAGGATTATGAACTTCAGTATTCGTAATACTCAGAGAAATTTTTAACCAAGGTTCAGGTCTGAAACTTGCCATGTTCAAGCCAAGGAAACCTGCATTGGAGTTTGACAAATATCCCTAAAGTTGATCCCCTTACTTCACATAATTTTATCAAAGTTACATATCTGACAATGCTCATAAAAAATAAATGCAAGGGAGAAAATATAGGTGACCATTTCTCCTGTTTCTTCAGCTGCTGCATAATTTACATAATCTGTTGGAAAACATTAAGGCTGGTACTGCCTGAGAACAGTTCTTGACAAAACAGGAAAGTCTCTTCCATAAAAGATGCTTGCCTCATTATTAATGCGGGCTGGTAATATTTAGTTATGATATTTTGAAACACTGTCCTGTATCAAAGTTTCCACATAGCACTCACCTAGTAAAAGTCGCATTATCATACATTTCCCAGTCTCCATTCCATTTACTAGCTATCACTATGCATTCTGAAAGGAATATAGAAAAACTGGTTAGGTTTGTCTAAACACTATGGGATACTTCAGTGTTTGGCAGCAAGCCAATACTGCATTTCCTACCTCCACCCAAAATTCAGATGGGAATATTTCCAGCAATCAATAAAAAATTATAGAGAATTGCTCTAGGCTTTGCAATTGGGTCGGATATGATCAGTGTGATATGTGTGTACAAGAGCAAAACCATGCACATTACTTAGAAAAGTCCTAGCATAATATATTTGCATGGCAAAAGCTCTTTTGAAAAAGTCTGAGTCATAACTCACTGACAACAGACTACTGGTGCTTCAGCAGTGCAAATGTTTGCTTCTTAAGTGTTGAAGACATTGCAAAAAAAACAACAACCCCTGTTTAAATTACCCTACTTAGAAGCAAGAATTTTAATCTGCTAGAAGTGACTTGTTTTGTTTGATGGATTTTTTTTTTACATTTATCAATTTGTTTTGCAGTTCCACTAGGTAAACAACACCAGAAAAAAATACACAAAAGCATAATTTATTCTGGTTATGCTGACACTGGCCACTAGTCCAGACATTATCTCCTTTAAATAAAGTAGCTCCTAAAAAATGCTGGCAGGTTTTTCCAGCCTTCCTGCCCAAGAGCTTTCAAACTTAACAGTTGAGTAAACTTTGGATTATTGGCCTGCTGATTTGTCACTCCTTCCTAGTCAAGGTCTGGGTATAGCATGAGAAAACAAGAAACAATTCCTTTACTATATGTGTTGCTTTTGTGTTTGTAGGAATTACTCATTCTTAACATAATAATCTTTTACATTTTTAATTACCGTATTTTTCGCTCTATAAGACGCACCTGCTGATAAGACGCACCTAGATTTTAGAGGAGGAAAATAGAAAAAAAATATTTTGAGCCAAAAAGGGGAGAGGAAGAGAGGAAGGAGTGAAAGAAGGGAGTGAGGGAGGAAAGAAGGGAGGAAGGAAAAGGAAAGCAAGAAATGGAGGGAGGAAAGGAAGGAAGGAAGGAAAGAAAGAAAGAAAGAAAGAAAGAAAGAAAGAGGGAAGGAACAGGAACAGAGGAAGGAAGCAAGGAAACTTATGAAAGGGGAGAGTAAGAGAGGAAGGACTGAAGGGAGGGAGGGAGGGAAGAAGGTAGGAAGGAGAAAGAAAAGAAGAAATAGAGGAAGGGAAGGTAAAAGAGAGAAAGAAAAAGAGCAAGAAAGAAAGCAAGAAAGAGAGAAAGAAAATGAAAGAGAAATAAAAATAGAGAGAGGGAATGAAAGAAATGGAAGGAGGGAAGGAAGGAGAGAAAGCAAGAGAAAGAAAGAAAGCAAGAGAAAGAAAAAAGAATGAAAGAGCAAGAGAGCAAGAGAGAAAAAGAAAGAAAGAAAGAAAGAAAGAAAGAAAGAAAGAAAGAAAGAAAGGCAACTTCAAAGAAAGGCTCACTGAGCATCTCTCACTCTCTCTCTTTCTATCCCTCTTTCTTTCTTTCTCTTCCTTTCTCTCTCTCCTCTTCCTTTATCTCCTCTCTCTCCCTCCCTCTCTTTCTCTCCCCCCTCTCTCCCCCTTTCCCTCTCTCTTTCTCTCTCTCCCTCTCTTGCTATCTCTCCCCCTCTCCCTCTCTCTTTCTCTCCCCCCTTTCCCTCTCTCTTTCTCTCTCTCCCTCTCTTGCTAGCTCTCCCCCCTCTCCCACTCTCTTTCTCCCTCTCCCTCTCTCTCCCCCTCTCTCTTTCTCTCTCTCCCCCCCTTTCTCTCCCTCTCTCTTTCTCACTATCTTGCTGTCTGTTGCTCTCACTCACTCTCGTTCTCCGTTCTTCTTAGCGGTGACGCGCGCACGCCCTGCCCGCCTCACCTTTGCCGAGAGCTCTCAGCAAGGGGGTTTGCAGGAGAGGCGGGGCCGGCGGCAAAGGTGATATTGAATGTCGGGGGAGAACGGGCGGTTGCAGGCGTTCCCTATCTCCCTGCTAGCCCACTCGGAATATTCAAAATAAGAAAAACCTTCGCCGGCAAAGGCTTTTCTTATTTTGAATATTCCGAGTGGGCTAGCAGGGAGATAGGGAACGCGCCAACCGCCCGTGCGCCCCCGACATTGAATATCGCCTTCGCCGGCCTCCGCTGACAAAAGCCTTTGCCGGCATTTCCTCTCGGCGCAGCGGCGGGCGGAGAGAAGGAAGGGGGGGCAGCGGCGTCCCTCCTGGCCTTGGCGGGCAGCCCGACCCTCCCCACCTCCTGCAAACGCGGCGGGCAGCGGGGGGAGAGCGAGGAGCCGGTTCCGGCGGGCGCGGGGCTTGGCTGGCTGGCTGGCGTGGGGAGCGCCGCTGGTGGTGAGGAGGGAGACCCTCCTCCGGGAGGGAGGGGGCCAGGCAGCAGCTAGCCAGCCAGCCGGCGGGATGGCGCTTCGGAGTTCGCAGCCTCCCCCCCCCCACCCTGCCTGCATCTTCGCTCCATAAGACGAGGCTGATTTTTCTTCCTACTTTGGGAGGAAAAAAACTGCGTCTTATGGAGCGAAAAATACGGTAATGTGATTTAACATTGTAAAAACATAATAGGTAATGAAAAGGAAATGTTCAGAGAAAATGTTTTCAACAATGTACTGTTTTTTTTGTTATTTTTCCAGTATGTGGTATTTCTTATGTAGTCCATTCTTGTCACATTGTTATTCCAATCTCTTTTGCTACATGGGTTGATTATTTGCTTGCTTTGTTTGCTTGTATTTCCAGCATGTTCTATTCCTGTTCTCTAGGGACATGATTCACCTTACTCCCTTACAAGATATATATTTGGTTTTCTGTCCACAGATTAACCTGAGAAGTCTCAAGTAGCCCAGTTATCAAGGGAGCTTCATGGCCTCCCAATCCTATTTGAGAATTCTATGTGTATGAACATACAGTTGTACCTCTACTTAACTTAATTCCTTCCGTGACCAGGTTCTTAAGTAGAAAAGTTTGTAAGTAGAAGCAATTTTTCCCATAGGAATCAATTTAAAAGCAAATAATGCGTGCAAACCCATTAGGAAAGTAATAAAAGTTCGGAGTTTGGGTGGGAGGAAGAGGAGGAAGAAGAAGAGGAGGACAGTCGCTGCCGAAGGAAGAAGTTGAGGTGAGGGGAATAAAAAAAATCCAAAACTTTAAGGCTTAAAAAAAAAAGAGGGACTCCGAGGCAGCGCCCAGAGAAAGGAAAACGCTCCGTTCGCTCTTGGCTGCCAAAGCCTCCTTAAGCGCCACCAAAAGGCTTCTCTGGCAGCCCAGAAAAGCCCGAGATGGCCGGGATTAAAGGGGGAATGGCAGGAAACTGACCGGGCCTTTGTGCCGCTCTCAAATTTCGTGAGAAAGTTTTCCGGTCTCGGGTTCTTAAATAGAAATGGTTCTTAAGAAGAGGCAAAAAAATCTTGAATACCTGGGTCTTATCTAGAAAAATTTTTTAAGTAGAGGCATTCTTAGGTAGAGGTACCACTGTACATTGTTAGCCAATCTATCATGGGAGGAAATAAAAGAAAGTTTTCTTCTCACAGCATTTGGTTTGGTGATTTTTGATGTATTTATAAAGCACAGTTTCTTCTTGTCTGGCTTGCTTGTACTGTGCCATCTCTAAAGCTGGTAGAGCTCCCTTTTGGAGGATGGGGCTGTTAAAAGCCCAATCCTTTAAAATTATTACTTATAAATTGATGGCATGGTAGTAACATGTGCAAGGGAACTAACATGCTACAAGTGATGGTGTGTTTGCCAAAGAGGCACAATGATTACTATTCCATAGTACTATCCTCCATTTGAAATGAGGCTGCAACACTATTCTGAGGTAGCAGATTTATTACCATGTACCTCAGATTTATTACCATGTACCTATTTTGTTGGGTTGAAGGAGATTATTGCCTTTTGCCTATAGGTTTACTAAAAATCTGTGACTTCTCCCTCCTTTTTTATTTTGCAAATTTGGAGGTAACTTCTCTCGGCCTAGGTTTTTTCCCCCCACTCTTAAATTTAGTACACATTGTGCAGTAGTACATTGGTTCAACTGACAAGTTTCCATCTACAAAAGTTTTCTCATTATTTTTCTTTTGTCTTCATTTCTTTAAATGGTTCACATTTTTCTGTCAGTGATTGAAAGTTGAGATGAAACATAAAATGTTTTTCACCGTGTGGAAGTAACTATTACATAGAACATTTTTAGTCCTGTTATAACCAAGCAGAATTACAGTAATGACAGAGTGTTGATTTCTGTTGAACAAAGATTCTTTGTTACATCCATGGAAATCTACATCCTCTCCCCCCTTGGAGACATCGCTCTGCCAATTCATGACTAAACTACAGACAGAGACTTTTACTAGTTGGTTTTTAGGAGAGCTATAATGTAGCCTATTTTGTACTTCCAGAAGGCATCATGATAAGGAACACTACAGGGTCATGTGTGTCCTGGTGTGTCTAGTTTAAGCGAGACACAAGTAAATATCTTTCTTTTCAGGAACAGATTTCAAATATCCCACCTCACAGTGGGTGTTTTCAATGCTGGAGGTATTGTTCTGTTTCCTAGTACAGTGATACCTTGTCTTACAAACTTAATTGGTTCCGGGACGAGGTTCTTAAGGTGAAAAGTTTGTAAGACGAAACAATGTTTCCCATAGGAATCAATGGAAAAGCGATTAATGCGTGCAAGCCCAAAATTCACCCCTTTTGCCAGCCGAAGCGCCTGTTTTTGCACTGCTGGGATTTCCCTGAGACTCCCCTCCATGGGAAATCCCACCTCCGGACTTCTGTGTTTTTGCGATACTGCGATTTCAGTGAGGCTCCCCTCGCTGGGAAACCCCAACTCCAGACTTCCGTTGCCAGCGAAGTGCCCATTTTTGCACTGCTGGGATTCCCATGCTGGGATTCCCCTGCAGCATCACAAAAACACGGAAGTCCGGAGGTGGGGTTTCCCATGGAGGGGAGCCTCGGGGGAATCCCAGCAGCACAAAAACAGGTGCTTCTGTGGCAACGGAAGTCCGGAGGCGGGGCATCCCAGCGGTGGCGGTGGGTTTGTAAGGTGAAAATAGTTTGTAAGAAGAGGCAAAAAAATCTTAAACCCTAGGTTTGTATCTCGAAAAGTTTGTATGACGAGGCGTTTGTAAGACGAGGTATCACTGTATTTTGGTCTAGCCCAGATTAAAAGACGTATGAAAAATATGTGTGTTTTCTTTTCAAATTTCATGAAAGCCTGGCAGTGAGCTTGATAACCTGGAAGAAATTCTAGATGATCTACAAAATAGCCAGTTGTCACAACTTTTCCCAGACACTCGACCGGTTGCTTCGGCAGGATCAGTTGACAAACAAGCCATCATCAATGACCTCATGCAGATTGCAGGTGACAACAGTCCTGGTACACCTGTTGGATCCCAGAAACCCACAGGGAGGATCTCTCAGAGCAGTGAGTCTGAACTATTTATCAGGTTTTAGAAACAGATAATGGTATTGTTGCAAAGGAAATGAATCTTTTCAAAAGCCACCAGACCAGTTTCCCCTTGTTGCTATACTTTATAAGTCTTCAGTGAACAAACAGCACCACCTGCTGTTCTCCTTATAAAATCACAACATGGTGAAACTACCGTAATAGAATATTGTTTGATTTAGAAATAAATAACTTTTCATTTTATTGAAAGTTTTATTTCCATTACTAATCTTTGAGATTACTACATGGTTATAACTTGCACTGTACAATGAAATCACTAAAGAGCTATATGCTATAAGCTCAATTCTCACCAAGGCAGAAAAATAGAAGTGTTTCTTTAAACGTCCTAATCCATAAAACATGATTGTGTCACAGTTTAAGAAAAAAGAATTCCTATTCTAGTTCTAAATGGAAACTCAGTAGATGAGACTATTACTTAAATGGGCAAGGAAGGGAGCATAAAACACATTTTTTACGGTTCTCTGTTGCATCAAATTCAGAGTTAGTGCTTTTAATCCATACAAGTCAGGTCTTGGAGAACTTGCTACAATTTCTGTTAAGCTTCATTCACTTTAAATACAGCATTTTATTAAATGACAAGATTAATATTGTATCAAGACAGAGGCTGAGCATGAAAATAGCTTTGTAATAGATTACCAAGTCACAGAAATCAGTGCAGGAATCTCCAGCTGAATGATGGGCATTGGGTAGAGTAGATGGTGGAGCTTTACATAGTTTTAAATTCTCTATGTATTCACTTGAAGGCTAAAAATAAATATCTGTAAAAATCTGCACTTGTTTTTGAAACATAGTTTTTAAATTAATATGAAAACGACTTAATAGTGTATATTTATAATGTAATTTTCAAACCTCCTTGTTTTTCCCTTTTCATCTTTCCCCCACTATTGTTCAGCTTTTACCAATGCAAGACAAGCGCAGTTGGGAAGGATGTTGCCAAACCAGAACTTGCAGCTTGACATTGCTTTGCAAAACGCATCAGGTGCTGCAACTTTTCCGTCCATAAGAAATAACAGTCTATATTCAGTGATACCTCAACCCAGCATGTTGGGTAGTCAAGGAATGATGGGAAGTCAAGGAAACCTTGGGAATAATAATCCAGGTAAAAAAAAATACTTGGTTGTTTTTTTTTCTGTGGCAACACAGTGCTTATAATATAGAAAGAACAGCCATATGACTACAAGGATCATTTACCCCAGCAGTACCCTAAAACCAACATAAAATATGTTGAATTGAGTCATGAGACCGTTACCCAACGCTGTGCACTTTTATTCTCCGTAGTAGGTGGAGCTATCATCCAGGATGGGTTGGCCTTGTCCGTCAGCCAATCGGGACTGAGTCTGTTTTAATATCAATACTTTAATATCAATCAAACCAAGGAGAATTTCACTGAGCTCAGATAGATGCATTTTCATGCATCATGATGGGTTATGCTATAAAGCCCTTCATGGCATCGGACCAGAATATCTCCGGGACCACCTTCTGCTGCACGAATCCCAGCGACCAGTTAGGTCCCATAGAGTTGGCCTTCTCTAGGTCCCGTCGACTAAACAATGCCGTCTGGCGGGACCCAGGGGAAGAGTCTTCTCTGTGGCAGCTCCGACCCTCTGGAACCAACTTCCCCCAGAGATCAGAGTTTCCCCCACCCTCCTTGCCTTTCGTAAGCTCCTTAAAACCCACCTCTGTCGTCAGGCATGGGGGAATTGAGATATTCCCTTCCCCCTAGGCTTATAAAATTTATGCTTGGTATGTCTGTATGTATGATTGGTTTCTCTAATTAGGGTTTTTTAATTTAACTTAAACTTAAATATTAGATTTGTTTATATTGTCTTATTATTGTTGTTAGTCGCCCCAAGTCTACGGAGAGGGGCGGCATACAAATCTAATAAATAAATAAATAAATAAATAAATAAATAAAATAAATATTATTCCACTTTTTTAAAAGGGTATTTATTCAGAAATCAATTCTGCCTGAATTATTTGAGATCTGATCAAGTTAATCTGATGACACAAGGATCTTTACTTTTTCTAATTATAAGAGTGTATATTTTACTGCATTATTTTTGGAGCACATATTTGTGAAGAAATATGCTATCTATCTATCTATCTATCTATCTATCTATCTATCTATCTATCTATCTATAGCTCTAAACTGGCAAAGGGGCAGAGATGTTGCATCAATGCCAATTGCTACTTTTAAAAACATTCTTGATACTTATGGGTTGACTTATGAGATAATTGTAAAAGTAGCATTAAAAACAGTTTAGCTCTAGGTTTGAACCACACTTCCATCATAAACATGTGTGTTTTATAGGAATGATTGCTGGTAATACTCGGCCCGCTATGTCTTCAGGAGATTGGGGTAGCCAAGCTGCTGCTGTGAGAGTGACTTGTGCCGCAACAACAAGTGCCATGAACAGGCCAATTCAAGGGGGCATGATACGTAACCCAACATCCAGCCATTCTTTGAGACCTAACAGTCAAGCTGTTCCGAGACAAATTTTACAATCTCAAGTTATGAATATGGGTAAGGTGGAGTCCAGTCATCATCTGCACAGTTTCAGCAGATACCGAATATTATGATACTAGTAGGGATGACAAATACATTTTAATTAGATACAAATGCAACTGTGGGAGTTCAATTATAATACAGTAGACAAAGGATGCTCAAATGTTTTTGCATAACATGTAGATTATATAAGAACATACTTTTTATTTTATTTTTTTGAAGCAGCCTTATTTGAATTGAATTTGCTTTTGACTAATCCCTATCCAAGCTTATTTAAAACTACTCTATGTACCCTGTTTCCCTAAAAATAATACCCTGTTATATTTTTTTTGAACCCTGAAATAAGCGCTTGGCCATATTGTCATGCACTCAAAAGCCTGATTGGGCTTATTATCAGGGAAGGTCTTATTTTGGGGAAAACAGGGTAGTGTTCAGGGAAATACAGTATATACTGTACAATAGCAGCAGATTACAAGGGTCTTCTGCAACACCTGTAATTCCAGTAAAAGTTTGTTTGTGATGGTGGTTTTTCAGGTGGTTCAGAACTGGAGATGAATATGGGAGCTCCTCAATATACGCAACAGCAAGCCCCTCCCAATCAGACTGCTCCTTGGCCTGACAGTATATTGCCCATTGATCAGGCATCATTTAGTAATCAGAACCGGTAAGTCTTTTACTTAAGAATCAATGTTGAATCATTGTAAATACATTCTGATATGTATTTGTATTTTTTTTGTTTTTTGCTTTATTTGATTTCTTCTATTTCTATATAGTTTTATCTTTTTGAACTGCCCTAGTACTGTTCATTAAAATGTTTTAAATATTATTATTATTATTATCATCATCATCATCATCATTATTATTATTTATTAGATTTGTGTGCCGCCCCTCTCTGTAGACTCGGGGCGGCAGACAACAGTGATAAAAACAATACATGGTAACAAATCTAATAATTAAAATCTAAAATAAGTTTTACATTAAAAAGTCTAAAAAGACAAAAAAAAACCAATAGATAAAATACATACACACAGTCATATCATGCACAAATAAATTTTATAAATAAATGAACATAGGGAAAGGAACTACAGGTGTTTCCACTGATCCTTATTATTACTACTTGCTACACAAAGAAGACATCCTTACTGAACCAAGGATATTCCTAGACTGTGACAAATGATTGACAGAGTAGAAAGGCGTTGGCAACTTAAAACTACACCTACGCATCATCCTTCCCACATCATCTTCCCAGGCAGATGGCCCAACATGACCTGTTTAGCTAGATTTCTGCAAGTAAGGTGTCATTTACAACAGGATAAGAGAGACTAGTACATTGAAATTGAATTGAATTTGTTTGGGATTACAAATTTTAATGCTTTATTCATTTTTAAGAATTATACCAGGATGAGTATCTTAGGCAATCTTGTTTTACCTTTATTTTTAATGAGCTCTTCATTAAGGGATTTCTATCTATCTATCTATCTATCTATCTATCTATCTATCTATCTATCTATCTATCCATCTATCTCTATACTGTAGATATGTATTATCTATCTATATCCATCCATCCAGTTAGCTATCAAAATTATATCCCATCCATCTCATTTTCAGGCAATTCACAGGTTATAACTATTAATCATTAATTATTTTATCAGGTTGATTGGTTTCATGTGTTTACATGTTCCTAATTTCAAATGAAGTGTGGATCTTTTAATTCCTATGGTATGTCCCATTGATATGTAACCCTAGGAGCCTTCAGGATTACAGTACAATAGTTACGTTTTTAGTATTTTATTTTATTACTTTAAGTATTTTGTTAACTCTCTTTCCATATTATTCAGGGCAGCATAAAACCTGTTATGAAACTTTTATGAAATTTAATCATTAAGTAAATTGCCATGTAAGCACAAATTATTATCCCAACAACAGTTAAACATTAAGCAAAATATTTAAACAAGTACAGCATCATACTATAGACTTGTAAGAATAGGGCACTTCCACATGTAGTCCATACTTTTCTGGCCTCACATTGTGGTCTATGTTTGGCAGACTCGCAGGGGTCCCCAAACCTGGCAATTTTAAGACTTGGGATTTCAGCTCCCAGAATTGCTATGCTGGGTGGAGAATTCTGAGAGTTAAAGTCGACATGTTTTAAAGTTGCCAAGTTTGAAGACCTCTGAGATAGAGTGTTCCACACTCTGTAGAGATGTATCTAAGCTTACACACAAAGTAGTCTTTCTGTTTATAGGACCAAAGCTTTCAAGATCTTTTGGATGGACCGTTTTTTTCATTAGTGAGAATTTGGTCTCTCATCTTCCAGTTCTTGAGCTCCAGCTAGCCTCTAATCTCTCTCCGCATTCAGTCATTCTGTGTGAAACAAGATGTGGCGCCTCAACAGTTCTGCAGTCAACCCCCCATCCCCACCCAAAAGAACAAGTTGGTTGGTTGTTGTTCATTGGCAATAATCAAACAAATGCATGCAACATTCAGTTAAGCTCTGGATGTCACACTGACTGAATGTTAAACTTCATGTTTTGTCATGGCACAGTTGAATGAAAAAGCAGATTGTCTATTAGTATTTTCAGTTAGTAACAGTGGAGTTAGTAACAGTGTTACTAACAGTTACTAACAGTAACAGTAGAGATGATAAATGGTCAGCTTCAAACTGTTTTGAGCAGTTGGAAACAGTATGGTGAAACTGCCCTATATTTTACCATATCTCATATTTTGTTGCTGAACATGTAATTTATATTATAACTAAAAAGTTACAATTTTTATTAAGCAAAGGGCAGTACAATTTTAAAATAGCAGATAATGGCAATAATATATGATAGCTAAGGAATAACTTTAGTAGATTTCCATTTGTGCAGCAGATATGATCATCTTCCTTTCTTCCTGTACATGTTCCCAGTTCTGTTCTGTCATTGGCTTTCATTGAACAGCATTGAGTACAATCCAGTAGTGATGCTTCACATCAGCAATTTATTATTTATAAATTTCATGAACAGCGAATTAGTATCATGACTATAATTTGTTCAGCACTTAATTTTTTCTTCATGTATATGATTGTGTGTGTGTGTATATATATGTGTGTATACATACTGTACATACATACATGCATACATACATACATACATACATACATACATACATACATTTGCTTTTTACTGTTTGCTGATCTCTATTTTAGGACTAATTAGATTTCAGCTCCTTTTATGATAATGTATTACTCAGTTTCAGTTATGTATTTCTTATTTATCAGCATTTCCTCATAGACTGTTTATTTTTTAAAAAATAAGAAGCAAACTCCTGCTTTCACAGAGTTAAATTATTGGATTACGGCTGTTAGAAGTCATGTAGCTTGTTACAAAAATTAAGCTGTCAAATTGAGTATATTGTCATAAATATGAATCAAATTTATTGTTGTAAATCATTGGAATACAAAATGCCTAATGGATAGCATTTTTTCTCCTCACTTCCTGAATATCTCTGTACAATTACATTCAGGATTTGACTCTGAGAAGGTTTTTTTTAAATTAAGGGTGTGTTAGTTTGTGTGTGTGAGAGAGAGAGAGAGAGAGAGAGAGAGAGAGAGAGAATGATCATGATGAAAAGTATTTTGCCATTTTACGTTTGCTTTAGATAAACATACTGAGTTGTAGAAAATTATTGAGTTTGCTTTCAACTTATCTGCCTAACAAACTAGCACACCTAATGTATATAACATCCAATTAATTTGGGGTGTCTAAAGAATAAATGTTTTTGCCCCCTCAAGTTGCTCATCAAGCTGTGCCCTTTGTAGGCAACCATTTGTAGGCTCTCCAGATGACTTGATATGTCAGCATCCTGCCTCTGAGTCTCCAAGTGACGAAGGAACTCTCCTTGATCAGCTTTATATGGCACTAAGGAATTTTGATGGTCTAGAAGAAATTGATAGAGCTCTTGGGATACCAGAACTTGTCATCCAGGTACTGTATTGCTATATTGGATATTTCTAAAAATGTATGTGCAAACTTTCTGGGTCCTGGACTTAAGCTTCTTGAAATGAACTCTATGAAAATTATATTCCTTGTTTCAAACACCATTACTCCTCTGCTGTACACAGCTACCCCAGGTAATGTTGACATATGCTTCATGTACTCCAATATGATTGTTATTGTAATGACAATATGGGAATGAGGGCCGATGGTTTGTCTTTTACATTATGGCTTCTTGATTGCTAGAAGTGACAGCTGCTCAGTGTGTGTTTTTTGTGAAACATCAGTAAGCAAATGCTAACGTATTTTGTGAAAAGAGAAACAAAATACCCTCACCTCTTTTTATGTTGACCTTTCCCAGCTATATGCCCTCTTTCATTTGTGATACAGTGTTCCCTCGATTTTCGTGGGTTCGAACTTCACGAATAGCCTATACCACGGTTTTTCAAAAAATATTAATTAAAAAATACTTCACGGCTTTTCCCGCCCGATGACTTCATACGTCATCACCAAACTAATAATTTTTGCAAATAAATAACAAAAAAAAAATATTGTTAATAAATAATTATGTTTATAAATATCAGGATCACTAAGTGTGTTATTCAATGTTGAGTACCAGTAATAATGGTGAGTAAATGATTGTTAAGGGAATGGGAAATGGTAATTTAGGGGTTTAACGTGTTAAGGGATGGCTTATGATACTGTCCATAGCCAAAAATGGTGTATTTACTTCCGCATCTCTACTTCGTGGAAATTCAACTTTTGCGGGCGGTCTCGGAACACATCCCCCCCCCCCCGAAAATCGAGGGAACACTGTATTGTTTTTTAAAATTTATATTAACAAATATTTAATGGAGAGCTGTCCAGAAATATTTTAATTAATAAATATATTTGATGTATTTATTATATATTTATTATTATTATGTATTTATTATTGTTTATACATTATGAATTGCTGGAAAAGGCTTCAGCACACAAAATAAGTATTGGACAAGAAACATTACAAAAAAATGGGGAGGGGAATTAAACTATATGTATAACTTTTAACCATAGGCTCCTTAGAGTTATGTAACATATGTGTCTCAACTATATTTCCCCATGCTCTCTACATATGTGACCTCCAAACCTTTACATATATTTTTCTGCTTTTGTTCTTCAGCAGACCCAAGCAGTAGATCCAGAATCATTCTCAAACCAGGAACAAAACATCATTCTAGAACAAAAGGCACCAGTTTTCACACAACAATATGCATCTCAGGCTCAAATGGCCCAAGGCAATTACACACCACTGCAAGACCCAAACTTTCACCCAATGGCACAGCGGCCAGGTTATGCAGCACTACGGATGCAACCTAGGCCTGGTCTGAGGCCTACTGGCCTAGTGCAAAATCCGCCCAATCAACTGAGGTTGCAGTTGCAGCACCGGCTTCAAGCACAGCAGGTACTCATTTTATGTCACTTTGACCAGTATCACGATCATCAGTGTCTTCTAAAATATTTCACTATGTATATATGAATTCAATGTGAACGTATCTGTAAATGTTCTTTTTCTGATGCTATTTCTTTATTTTCATCTAGAATATTAATCTTTTATACGTCTTCAAAGCTAAAATGGTGTTTTTGATAACTCTTGAACCTCGTAAACCATAAGGCATATATTATTTCAATATTTTTTTTAAATAACCAGAAGTATTTCTGTTCCTAAGTTTGTAAGAGATTACATCGGAGCACTTGCTTGAATTTAAAAACAGTATCCCGCCTTTGGGGGGCATCCCCAGGTTTGAGCCACCGGTCTCCCGCCAAGGGCTGTCCTGCAGCCTCGGCAACATTCGGTGTATAAGACGCATCCAGTTTTTGATGCCCTTTTTTAAAGTAATAAGGTGCATCTTATACACCGAAAAATACAGTAGTTGCCAAGCACTCTGTGATCACATGATCATCAGTTCCATGCCATCCTCCCTAGAAAGTCAAAGGAGAAGCTAGCAGGAAAAATTGCAAGTTGTTGGAGTAAGTCTCCCCCACTCACACACTTCCCCCAGCCTTCTGCATTCATACTGGCCACTCATGCATTCTCCCCAACACCTTTCTCATGTGTCTAGTACCTGTCTCATGCAGTGCTTCTGTCCACCGTCCTTATCCCTCCCCAAGGCACCTCTTGCACACCCATGACACACATGTTGCGCAACTTCTTCAACCCTACCCCACACTCCTGCTGACTCCTTTGCTCTGTCACCCACCCAGCAGCAGCTGCCTACCTATCTGCAGGTCTGGGACTTGCAACTTCCTACCAGCTTTGGACTTTGGTTGCAGGAAGCCAGCAGGAAATTAAATTGCCAAATAATTATGGGATTCAGTTAATGATGGCAACTGGAACTGCAGGGCTTGCTATTGCTCAGCAATACGATCTCACTTTACAACTACATTATAAACATAGAAACATAGAAGACTGACGGCAGAAAAAGACCTCATGGTCCATCTAGTCTGCCCTTATACTATTTCCTGTATTTTATCTTAGGATGGATATATGTTTATCCCAGGCATGTTTAAATTCAGTTACTGTGGATTTACCAACCACGTCTGCTGGAAATTTGTTCCAAGGATCTACTACTCTTTCAGTAAAATAATATTTTGTCATGTTGCTTTTGATCTTTCCCCCAACTAACTTCAGATTGTGTCCCCTTGTTCTTGTGTTCACTTTCCTATTAAAAACACTTCCCTCCTGAACCTTATTTAACTCTTTAACATATTTAAATGTTTCGATCATGTCCCCCCTTTCCCTTCTGTCCTCCAGACTATACAGATTGAGTTCATTAAGTCTTTCCTGATACGTTTTATGCTTAAGACCTTCCACCATTCTTGTAGCCCGTCTTTGGACCCGTTCAATTTTGTCAATATCTTTTTGTAGGTGAGATCTCCAGAACTGAACACAGTATTCCAAATGTGGTCTCACCAGCGCTCTATATAAGGGGATCACAATCTCCCTCTTCCTGCTTGTTATACCTCTAGCTATGCAGCCAAGCATCCTACTTGCTTTTCCTACCACCCGACCGCACTGCTCACCCATTTTTGAGACTGTCAGAAATCACTACCCTTTCCATTGTTTAGCAATGGAAACTCTAGTCCTAATCTTGACCTAAACTAAAGACTACCTGTATGTGTTATGTCTTTTACTGAGTGCTGTTGTTGCAAGTAGCTATTCAGATTGAGCTGCACACCAAAATATGATACTCTGTTAATTACGGTCTTTACTGAAATGACACTTTCTTATTCCTACTGTGTATGTGTATATACATATATCTGGGTGTTTTGTATTTTTTTAACTTAGAATCGCCAGCCATTGATCAATCAGATTGGCAATGTTTCCAATATGAACCTGTCTCTAAGACCTGGAGTACCTACACAGGTGAGGGAACAGGTACTGCCAATTTTTCTTTTCTATAGATTTTTACTCTCTATGATTCATTACTTCTGCAACTGCAGCATATGTTCTAATATTGTACGAAGCCATTAAATCAGCTTATTTCCCTAAATTTCTCTTTAGAAATATTGCAATTTACTGGGTAGAGAAAAAAGATGTGTTTGTTTCTTTATTTAACTTTTATGTGGCCTATCTTATTTAGATCATCCTTCTTTATAAGAGAATATTTTAAATTTAAGACCAGCTTGAGTACTGACTAAATGAAAGAATATAGTTCTGCTGTGCAAAAATGTTTTAATTGAATAATTTACATTTTATAGGGCATTATTTGGAACACAGAATGTTCTAAACAAATGTTTGATGGTTAAACAGCTGTTTCTAATGCAAAATGGGTTATTTTGAGTGTTTTAGAAGTCTTCTATAGCTTAAAACAGCTCTGTTCTATGCATGAGACACACTATTTCAAGCATGCAGTACTCTCCAAACACTTAAAGCAGTCAATGCCTTCAAAGGCCATTTCACTAAGACTTCATACTTTTAAGTTTAAAATGTTTGCTTCGAATATTTTGCACATTCTTAAAACATAATTAGAACCCATTATAATGCTAACCATGTAAAAAACCTTTCCTTGAGATAACTTTAAACAACGTGTCTTGCCCATGGAATATTTAAGTGAATCCACTGGTATTTTAATAAGTAAAAATAAAATTAAAATACTAAGAAATATTTGCCCGTGCACACACACGCACACACACTCCTGCCTTTTTAATCAAGACATTTATTGATGAGATACAAGGTGTAATTGATTTTCTTAGATTTTTTAGACTTTATTTTCAAACAACAGTTTGATAGCTAGTCTTAATATGAATCGGCTTTACTCACTTTATTCAGTTGCATATCAGCAACGTATTCTATCATGTATGTCATCAAAACTGGCACATCAGACTCTGAAAAATAAACACTTTGCTTTCTTGGTAGGGAAATATTAATTCTCAAATGTTAGCCCAGAGGCAGAGGGAGATACTAAGCCAACACCTGAGGCATAGACAGATGCACCAAGTTCAACAGAGAACTCTGATGATGCGTGGCCAGAGTATGAATATGACGCCAAGCATGGTTGCCTCCGGGGGAATACCAGCAACCATGAGCAACCCACGGATTCCCCAGGCAAACAGCCAGCAGTTTCCATTTCCTCCAAATTATGGTATGATGAATTTTTATGACGCATTTTTCACCAGACTTTGCTGCGTAGAGGGTTTCAATTTCTTTTTTGGATCATAGTTTTTATCTTATAATTGCAAGAAAGACTCTTAACATTAAGCTAGCTCACTGAAAGTCTGGAAAATAATTCTGGAATGAGGAACCTTTCAAAAATTTTGCCTGTCCGCCTGCCATCTGTCTGTCTGTCTATATCTATCATCCATCCATCCATCCATCCATCCATCTATCTATCTATCTATCTATCTATCTATCTATCTATCTATCATCTCTATTATATCCATCTATTATATCAATCTATCATATCTATCTATCTATCTATCTATCTATCATATCTATCTATTATATCCATCTATTATATCCATCTATCATATCTATATCTATCTATCTATCTATCTATCTATCTATCTATCTATCTATCTATTACATCCAGCTATCATATCCATCTATCTATCTATCTCTTTCTATCTATTTATTTGTCTATCTATATATATATCTACTGATAATCTCTATCATATCTATCTATTATATTCATCTATCATATATCTATCTATCCCTGTCTGTCTGTCTGTCTCTATCATCTATCTATTTTTATATCGTCCCAGTGTCACATCTAGGGAAAACAACTGATTTTTCAAATTTGGAGTCCTACGTTAAAGTCAAAATAAATTGGTATTCATTTCTTCTACAAATGATTTCTATGAAACGGCAATTCTAAAAGTATACATAAATATACATGGTTTTTACATGTTTATGGTATTAAGCATTGGATGTCAACACCTTGTTTGTCATAGTGTCTTTTTCACTTCATGAGATTGATTAGGTATTACTTGATTTCTCGGTCCATTTTTTTTACATAATATATGTGCACCAGCCCCTGGATGAGGGAGTTTCTTTTTGGAAAATTCTTCTTGAATACAGTCAAATAAATATCTCCAGCAGATGACACTGTGTGATATTGATCCCAGCAAGGGCAAATTAAAACAGTAAGCAAGCTCTGCAGTATACAGTAGTCCCTCGCTATACCGCGCTTCACCTACTGCGGCTTCACTTCATCGCGGGTTTCTGAGGAAGTCGATCGGCAGATTTAAACAGCCCGCCGAACTCGATCGGCAGGTTTCTCAAAAAAAATATATATATCTAAAATTGTAAATACTGTATTTAAATACTGTATCTAAAATAAATACTGTGTGGGAAGGGTTTATAAACACTTAAAACAATGAAAACTTACCAAACAATTACAATATAAATACTTAAATAAGTACTATCAGTCGATAAATTCCCCATCGCAGATTTCACCTATCGCGGCCAGGTCTGGAACGTAACACCAGTGATAGGTGAGGGACTACTGTATATGAAAGGAAAGCAACACTAAGGAACAATTGAGAGCTTTGTTATTTGATTCAAATAGATGAATCCATAATGGACATTTTGTATTATAGCATGTAGTCTTAATTGTCCTGTAAACATGTTCGAAATTCCTATGATCTTTTCTAGGAATAACTCAGCAACCTGATCCAGGCTTCACCGGAGCTACCACTCCACAAAGTCCCCTGATGTCCCCAAGAATGGCTCATACTCAGAATCCCTTGATACAGCAATCTCAGGCCAATCCTGCCTATCAGTCCTCTACAGAGATAAATGGATGGGGGCAAGGCAATATTGGTGGAAATAGGTATGTTTCAAGATTTAGAATGTATTTTGGCTGAATTTTATACTCTCCTGGTTTGAATTGCTGTCACATAACTTCTTTGTACACTCTTCACCAATTCCCTGTCAATGGGAAGCTTTTTAGAATTATCAGCAATCTTGCTCTCTTCTATAGTAACATAGAAACATAGAAGATTGATGGCAGAAAAAGACCTCATGGTCCATCTAGTCTGCCCTTATACTACAGGGTGCATTCCAAAAGTAATGCAATTATTCTTTTTAAGTAATTTATTGAACAGATTTGCACAAACACTTAAAATTCTTCAAAGTACTGTCCTTGGGCCTCTACACATTTTTTCCAGCGACTCTGCCGTGACTGGTACGCACCCTGGAAGGCATCTTCGGGGACCTCTCACAAGGTCTTCATCACAGCTGATTGGATTTCTTCTATGGAGAAAAAACGCGCCTTGCCACAATGTGCTACAAGTCCACGAATTCCTGGCCAAACACCAGGTGCCAATGCTGCCCCCCCCCACACACACAATAGTCCTGACGTCACCCCAGCAGACTTCTTTTTGTTCCCTCGGATTAAGGCAGCCCTGAAAGGAACACGTTTTTCGTCCATAGAAGAGATCCAATCAGCCATGAAAAAGACCTTGTGAGAGGTCCCTGAAGATGCCTTTTAAGGCGCGTACTGGTCATGGCAGGGTCGCTGGAAAAAATATGTAGAGACCCAAGGACAGTACTTTGAATTTTAAGTGTTTGTGCAAATCTGTTCAATTGCATTACTTTTGAAACTCACCCTGTATTTCCTGTATTTTATCTTAGGATGGATAGATGTTTATCCCAGGCATGTTTAAATTCAGTTAATGTGGATTTATCAACCATGTCTGGTGGAAGTTTGTTCCAAGCATCTACTACTCTTTCAGTAAAATAATATTTTCTCAGGTTGCTTCTGATCTTTGCCCCAACTAACCTCAGATTGTGCCCCCTTGTTCTTCTGACCTAGTATGATGAGAATTTAATTTGACCGAGAAATAGATAAAGAGGTTCTAATTAAACAAAGGGATGGATCTTCTTTTGTTATTGGAAGAGATACTTAAGTGCAACAAAGCACATAGGTGATTCTTTGAAGAGTTCAGGGATATTTGAGTGCTATCTTTCTGATTCTGACCTGGCTGTTATACTTTATCCTATAGCATGTTTTCGCAACAATCTCCACCACACTTTGGGCAGCAGGCAAATACCAGCATATACAGTAACAACATGAACATCAATGTGTCCATGGTGGCCAATAGTGCTGGGTTAAACAACATGAACCAGATGACAGGGCAGATCAGCATGACCTCTGCAACCTCTGTGCCTACATCAGGTTTGCCCTCCATGGGTCCCGAGCAGGTGAGAATCTCAGCCTGGCCTACTTAAAAATAGATTTACTTTTAACATCAAAATATTTTGCTACTGTTGTATTATAGGATAAGTCAGCAAATTATGTTAATAATGTAGAAAAGAGAAAAAGATTCAACGATAGGCATGGTATTAAAATAGATTGCTCAACTATTAATGAGGGTATTTTATTGAACAAAAAGGAGTATGAAGATGTAGGTTGTGATTTGTTAAGTCTTTTGTTTCTGTGATCAAGTTAAAACATTGTCCTTTCCTAGGTCAATGATCCTGGGATGAGAGGAGGCAGTCTTTTTCCAAACCAACTACCTGGAATGGACATGATAAAGCAGGAAGGAGATGCCTCACGGGTATGAAATAATAAATATTCCAACTGTGACACTGACTCGATTAGAGTGGGTAACTTTTAGTTGACCTTGTATTGTGACACTAGCTCGATTAGAGTGGGTAACTTTTAGTTGACCTTGTATTGTGACACTAGCTCGATTAGAGTGGGTAACTTTTAGTTGACCTTGTACTGTGACACTAGCTCGATTAGAGTGGGTAACTTTTAGTTGACCTTGTACTGTGACACTAGCTCGATTAGAGTGGGTAACTTTTAGTTGACCTTGTACTGTGACACTAGCTCGATTAGAGTGGGTAACTTTTAGTTGACCTTGTATTGTGACACTAGCTCGATTAGAGTGGGTAACTTAGTTGACCTTGTACTGTGACACTAGCTCGATTAGAGTGGGTAACTTTTAGTTGACCTTGTACTGTGACACTAGCTCGATTAGAGTGGGTAACTTTTAGTTGACCTTGTATTGTGACACTAGCTCGATTAGAGTGGGTAACTTTTAGTTGACCTTGTATTGTGACACTAGCTCGATTAGAGTGGGTAACTTAGTTGACCTTGTACTGTGACACTAGCTCGATTAGAGTGGGTAACTTTTAGTTGACCTTGTACTGTGACACTAGCTCGATTAGAGTGGGTAACTTTTAGTTGACCTTGTACTGTGACACTAGCTCGATTAGAGTGGGTAACTTTTAGTTGACCTTGTACTGTGACACTAGCTCGATTAGAGTGGGTAACTTTTAGTTGACCTTGTACTGTGACACTAGCTCGATTAGAGTGGGTAACTTTTAGTTGACCTTGTATTGTGACACTAGCTCGATTAGAGTGGGTAACTTTTAGTTGACCTTGTATTGTGACACTAGCTCGATTAGAGTGGGTAACTTTTAGTTGACCTTGTATTGTGACACTAGCTCGATTAGAGTGGGTAACTTTTAGTTGACCTTGTATTGTGACACTAGCTCGATTAGAGTGGGTAACTTTTAGTTGACCTTGTATTGTGACACTAGCTCGATTAGAGTGGGTAACTTTTAGTTGACCTTGTATTGTGACACTAGCTCAATTAGAGTGGGTAACTTTTAGTTGACCTTGTACTGTGACACTAGCTCGATTAGAGTGGGTAACTTTTAGTTGACCTTGTACTGTGACACTAGCTCGATTAGAGTGGGTAACTTTTAGTTGACCTTGTACTGTGACACTAGCTCGATTAGAGTGGGTAACTTTTAGTTGACCTTGTATTGTGACACTAGCTCGATTAGAGTGGGTAACTTTTAGTTGACCTTGTATTGTGACACTAGCTCGATTAGAGTGGGTAACTTTTAGTTGACCTTGTATTGTGACACTAGCTCGATTAGAGTGGGTAACTTTTAGTTGACCTTGTATTGTGACACTAGCTCGATTAGAGTGGGTAACTTTTAGTTGACCTTGTACTGTGACACTAGCTCGATTAGAGTGGGTAACTTTTAGTTGACATTGTACTGTGACACTAGCTCGATTAGAGTGGGTAACTTTTAGTTGACCTTGTACTGTGACACTAGCTCGATTAGAGTGGGTAACTTTTAGTTGACCTTGTATTGTGACACTAGCTCGATTAGAGTGGGTAACTTAGTTGACCTTGTATTGTGACACTAGCTCGATTAGAGTGGGTAACTTTTAGTTGACCTTGTATTGTGACACTAGCTCGATTAGAGTCGGTAACTTTTAGTTGACCTTGTACTGTGACACTAGCTCGATTAGAGTGGGTAACTTAGTTGACCTTGTACTGTGACACTAGCTCGATTAGAGTGGGTAACTTTTAGTTGACCTTGTACTGTGACACTAGCTCGATTAGAGTGGGTAACTTTTAGTTGACCTTGTACTGTGACACTAGCTCGATTAGAGTGGGTAACTTAGTTGACCTTGTACTGTGACACTAGCTCGATTAGAGTGGGTAACTTTTAGTTGACCTTGTACTGTGACACTAGCTCGATTAGAGTGGGTAACTTTTAGTTGACCTTGTATTGTGACACTAGCTCGATTAGAGTGGGTAACTTTTAGTTGACCTTGTATTGTGACACTAGCTCGATTAGAGTGGGTAACTTTTAGTTGACCTTGTATTGTGACACTAGCTCGATTAGAGTGGGTAACTTTTAGTTGACCTTGTATTGTGACACTAGCTCGATTAGAGTGGGTAACTTTTAGTTGACCTTGTATTGTGACACTAGCTCGATTAGAGTGGGTAACTTTTAGTTGACCTTGTACTGTGACACTAGCTCGATAACTTTTAGTTGACCTTGTATTGTGACACTAGCTCGATTAGAGTGGGTAACTTTTAGTTGACCTTGTATTGTGACACTAGCTCGATTAGAGTGGGTAACTTAGTTGACCTTGTACTGTGACACTAGCTCGATTAGAGTGGGTAACTTTTAGTTGACCTTGTACTGTGACACTAGCTCGATTAGAGTGGGTAACTTTTAGTTGACCTTGTATTGTGACACTAGCTCGATTAGAGTGGGTAACTTTTAGTTGACCTTGTATTGTGACACTAGCTCGATTAGAGTGGGTAACTTAGTTGACCTTGTACTGTGACACTAGCTCGATTAGAGTGGGTAACTTTTAGTTGACCTTGTACTGTGACACTAGCTCGATTAGAGTGGGTAACGTTTAGTTGACCTTGTATTGTGACACTAGCTCGATTAGAGTGGGTAACTTTTAGTTGACCTTGTATTGTGACACTAGCTCGATTAGAGTGGGTAACTTAGTTGACCTTGTACTGTGACACTAGCTCGATTAGAGTGGGTAACTTAGTTGACCTTGTACTGTGACACTAGCTCGATTAGAGTGGGTAACTTTTAGTTGACCTTGTACTGTGACACTAGCTCGATTAGAGTGGGTAACGTTTAGTTGACCTTGTATTGTGACACTAGCTCGATTAGAGTGGGTAACTTTTAGTTCACCTTGTATTGTGACACTAGCTCGATTAGAGTGGGTAACTTAGTTGACCTTGTACTGTGACACTAGCTCGATTAGAGTGGATAACTTTTAGTTGACCTTGTATTGTGACACTAGCTCGATTAGAGTGGGTAACTTTTAGTTGACCTTGTACTGTGACACTAGCTCGATTAGAGTGGGTAACTTTTAGTTGACCTTGTATTGTGACACTAGCTCGATTAGAGTGGGTAACTTAGTTGACCTTGTACTGTGACACTAGCTCGATTAGAGTGGGTAACTTTTAGTTGACCTTGTACTGTGACACTAGCTCGATTAGAGTGGGTAACTTTTAGTTGACCTTGTATTGTGACACTAGCTCGATTAGAGTGGGTAACTTAGTTGACCTTGTACTGTGACACTAGCTCGATTAGAGTGGGTAACTTTTAGTTGACCTTGTACTGTGACACTAGCTCGATTAGAGTGGGTAACTTTTAGTTGACCTTGTATTGTGACACTAGCTCGATTAGAGTGGGTAACTTAGTTGACCTTGTACTGTGACACTAGCTCGATTAGAGTGGGTAACTTAGTTGACCTTGTACTGTGACACTAGCTCGATTAGAGTGGGTAACTTTTAGTTGACCTTGTATTGTGACACTAGCTCGATTAGAGTGGGTAACTTTTAGTTGACCTTGTACTGTGACACTAGCTCGATTAGAGTGGGTAACTTTTAGTTGACCTTGTACTGTGACACTAGCTCGATTAGAGTGGGTAACTTTTAGTTGACCTTGTACTGTGACACTAGCTCGATTAGAGTGGGTAACTTTTAGTTGACCTTGTACTGTGACACTAGCTCGATTAGAGTGGGTAACTTAGTTGACCTTGTACTGTGACACTAGCTCGATTAGAGTGGGTAACTTTTAGTTGACCTTGTACTGTGACACTAGCTCGATTAGAGTGGGTAACTTAGTTGACCTTGTACTGTGACACTAGCTCGATTAGAGTGGGTAACTTTTAGTTGACCTTGTACTGTGACACTAGCTCGATTAGAGTGGGTAACTTTTAGTTGACCTTGTACTGTGACACTAGCTCGATTAGAGTGGGTAACTTTTAGTTGACCTTGTACTGTGACACTAGCTCGATTAGAGTGGGTAACTTAGTTGACCTTGTACTGTGACACTAGCTCGATTAGAGTGGGTAACTTTTAGTTGACCTTGTATTGTGACACTAGCTCGATTAGAGTGGGTAACTTTTAGTTGACCTTGTACTGTGACACTAGCTCGATTAGAGTGGGTAACTTAGTTGACCTTGTACTGTGACACTAGCTCGATTAGAGTGGGTAACTTAGTTGACCTTGTACTGTGACACTAGCTCGATTAGAGTGGGTAACTTAGTTGACCTTGTACTGTGACACTAGCTCGATTAGAGTGGGTAACTTAGTTGACCTTGTACTGTGACACTAGCTCGATTAGAGTGGGTAACTTTTAGTTGACCTTGTACTGTGACACTAGCTCGATTAGAGTGGGTAACTTAGTTGACCTTGTACTGTGACACTAGCTCGATTAGAGTGGGTAACTTTTAGTTGACCTTGTACTGTGACACTAGCTCGATTAGAGTGGGTAACTTTTAGTTGACCTTGTACTGTGACACTAGCTCGATTAGAGTGGGTAACTTTTAGTTGACCTTGTACTGTGACACTAGCTCGATTAGAGTGGGTAACTTAGTTGACCTTGTACTGTGACACTAGCTCGATTAGAGTGGGTAACTTTTAGTTGACCTTGTATTGTGACACTAGCTCGATTAGAGTGGGTAACTTTTAGTTGACCTTGTATTGTGACACTAGCTCGATTAGAGTGGGTAACTTTTAGTTGACCTTGTATTGTGACACTAGCTCGATTAGAGTGGGTAACTTAGTTGACCTTGTACTGTGACACTAGCTCGATTAGAGTGGGTAACTTTTAGTTGACCTTGTGCTTCACTTAAGTTTGTTGAAGGTCTAAGGATCATAATTTGTAGTTTTCCAAATGGTTAATGGCATGATTTTCTTTATGACTGTCCCTGGAGTTAAGTCTTATTATGCCTGTCCTAGGTCTCCCCCTGCCCTCCAGAAGGCTGAAAATCAGCTGGCCAGCACGCACATGCGTGCTGGAGCTGAAATAGGGCAACGCCTCACATGCCCTCAGATATGGCTCTGTGTGCCACCTATGGCACATGTTGCCATAGGTTTGCCATCAGGGCACGAGACCATTCAGGTATGACTTAAATAATATCCCTTATGAATATACAGTTGAGATAGTGAATAGACAAAGTCATGTAGGCAGAGTGCCTGAAGAACTATACTTTTTTGATTCTTGGTGTTAGAAAAGAAACTTCAGCCCCTTTAACTGCAAAAAGATCAAATCAGTCAATCCTAAAGGAAATCAACATTGTTCTTGGGAAGGGTAGATATTGAAGCTGAAGTTCAAAGACCCTGATGTTGGGAAAGGTTGAAGGCAAAAGGAGAAGAGATGGATGAGATGGCTAGATAGTGTCATTGATGCAATGAACATGAATTTGAGCAAACTGTTGGAGACAGTGGAAGACATGATGGCCTAGCATGCTATGGTCGATTGAGGTCTTCCAGGCATTCATAAAGGGTGGCAGGATTGCAGCCAGTTGATTTTGGGGCATGGGATGCTGTTTCATAAAATGTATACAAGAGGAGACACAAATTCTAGGGCCAGATGATACACTTTTAGAATAGAATAGAATAGAATTTTATTGGCCAAGTGTGATTGGACACACAAGGAATTTGTCTTGGTGCATATGCTCTCAATGTACATAAAAGAAAAAGATACATTTGTCAAGAATCATGTGGTATGACACTTAATGATTGTCATAGGGGTCAAATAAGCAATGAAGAAGCAATATTAATAAAAATCCTAGGATATAAGCAACAAGTTACAGTCATACAGTCAACATGGGAGGAAATGGGTGATAGGAATGATGAGAAAAACTAGTAGAATAGAAGTGCAGATTTAGTAGAAAGTCTGACAGTGTTGAGTGAATTATTTGTTTAGTAGAGTGATGGCGTTCGGAAAAAAACTGTTCTTGTGTCTAGTTGTCTTGGTGTGCAGTGCTCTGTAGCGACGTTTTTAGGGTAGGAGTTGAAACAGTTTGTGTCCAGGATGTGAGGGGTCAGTCAATATTTTCCCCGCCCTCTTTTTGACTCGTGCAGTATACAGGTCCTCAATGGAAGGCAGGTTGGCAGCAATTGCTTTTATTGGTGGATTTGAGATAATACCAGGAATTTTGCAAAAAAGGCAACATATTTTTCATTAATCTTTTGTTTGTTGATTTTAGTATTAATTTTATACTTCTAGTTTTTCATTCAGTCATGTATTCTATCACCAATTGATGGAGTTTTGGAGATTGTTCCTTGCCATATCTTATGTCAGCCTAAAAAGCTCTCATTTTTATTCTAATTATTGGAAGTTGGCAAAAGATAAAAGTGTACACTTAATTAATTGAATAATTATAAATGTTCTTGCTTTTACAGAAATATTGCTGACCCTGAAGATTGCCTCTGTCTTCAATTGATTGGGCTCCCCATTCTGAACTACTCGCTAGTTTGAAGAGCTGCCTGTGTCTGTTTGCTCCATCTTTTCTGCCAGCACGTCAGCTGGAGAAGTGAGCATTGAGTGCTGCAAACAGAAGATTGTCATTCTTGAGTGACATCATACCTTTCTTGGTGGAAGAGCAGTCTCTTCTTTGACAGTCTGAAGCTAGCATACAGACAATTGCTCAGCCTGTTCACTGCATTCACCTTAGTGCAACTTAGATCTCTCTCCTGCAAAGTAAATGTTGATAGCCAGTTTTCATAAAACGTGTCAGATTGAATGTATTTAAATGTATGTATTTAAGGAAAACCAATCATTATCTCATTCTGTTCTGTTTTAGATTTTTATTTGGGCTTTCTCCCTCCCTCCCCCCCCCTTAGCTACATAGTCAAGTGCAAAGGATTTAGTTTCATCTGAAAATCAATGGTTTGTATTGGGACACTCTTTGAAGTAGGGAGTAGACCAAATTATGAATTCCAGAGCGACAGATGATAAAATACTAGGTATCCAATCTAGTGGCTAAATATGCTATTCTATAAAACAAATCTATTTGGTTTTGAATAGATCTAAATTTATTTGAGTAACTTTAAATGATGTAAGTGAGTTAAAACATCTGAGAGGGCTTTTAAAGCTTTTTTAATCACTTTGGGATATAATCATGAGTCACTTAAAGAATTTAAGTTCACATGTTGATTTCGGCTTCCTTAAAAATTAACTAATCTTAGCATCCCTGTTCTCCTGCCTTCACTTGGTCTTTCTGATAGGTTAGATAAAAGTATAATCCCCATCATAGTCCTAGATCTGTTACCTAAGTTCTAGGTTGCAGGTAAATTAGTTGCTGAGTAATTTCATTTGAACAAAGGTGCATTTCTTGGTGATGGAAGTGGCAGGATTGAGGCATGATATCAGAGCCAAAGGCATCTGATTTAAACAATAAATTTTCTACTTTCCCATCTCCATATTTAGGGAAAACAATGACTTAAGCTACAGCAGATATCACTACAGAAGTAATCATCATGTGTTCAATTATTTTGAAGCAGTGTGGACTTTGAGGAAGTTTTGTAAGGTACATACAAAACAGTTTCTATGTAAACAAGCAATAATTTAAGTTGAAGATTTTAGTGTTTTAACTGTATAATTTTGTGAGGTATACATGTTGTGGAGTTGATTTCCAAATGAGGTACTTCAGTATTAAATTAGATATCTTCATAACTGTGCGTGTCTCCTGGGGACAAAAAAATGTGTTTTGTAAAGGATTACAATGCCTTGATTAGACCTAATTTGTAAGCTTGAGACTTCTTTTTCTAAATGCAATTCTGCTCATAAGTCATTTATCTAACCTTATATGCAGCCAGTGTAGGAGCCAATTCTTGACTTTTTTTTGTATGTTTATATTCTTTCGTAATAATCTTAGCAAAACTGTTGTTCAGCAGACCACTGCTGAAAGTGGTTATACTCTTACCGGCTATGGTCTGAGTATTCTTTTAGTATAAGCTGACATCAGTTTTTGAGGACTTGAAATATCAGGAAACTGATTGTTTTCGACCTCCTGTTCTTCTGTTTCACTTAATCTACACTTTCATACCTGTAACTCAAATTTTAGATGTTACTTAAAATGCAATGCATTTTATATTTTCTGTCAATATTCATGTCGTTGGAAATAGAAGGTTTGTTATCTTGAAACCTGGTGTTTGCTTGCAATGAGAGTTAAAAGAAGTTGACTTTCACAGAGTGCTGAAAAGAACATGTTACGGAATATACAGAATGCATTTCAAATTATCTGTTTCCTGTTTAGTGGCTTTCCCCTTAGAGGGGAAAACTGTATTTCTCACTAGTCACCAGACTCAAAAATTACTTACTCAAACATCTGAGCCATCTGGTGGAAATAAAAAAATGTCAGCCCTGAGCTCTATATTATGGAGAGAATATGAATATCAATAAATATAAACACACATGCATTGTCTGAAGATTAAAGGGACTGAACCTTTCTAAATTGGATGAAAAAAATAGTTTTGAAACAGATTATTTTTCAGTCATGCTTTAGTAGATTAGTAGCCAAATAAATCAGTTTAAATAAGACCCAATTCAAAGTATATTTAACTCCGTCTAGTGATAATTTCAACTGAATATAAAATGAAGTGTTTGTATTATCAGCAATGTCCAGGGAATCACTGATTTTTCTTTTTATTTAAATTAATTAAAGGCAGTGGGTTTAAGCATTTTCTGAGTATAGCATTCACACTAGGTGCAACAGTAATGATGCCAAGTCAGATGTTTTATTTTTTTTTTATAAACAGTATTTCTTATTCAGTAAATAAAGTTGCTAAAGATAGTAATTGGATTTATGTTGGAACATCAGAATATCAGTGTTCTCTCATAAAAAAGTGTGAAAAAGCAAGATGTATTAAGTCAGAAATATCGATAGCCAGGGCAAAGAACCATGCAGTCATGTCCAGGTAAGCTGATCATAAACATCTTGTTCAACATTTCACTGATTATTTCAAATATTTCTCAAATTTAAAAGATTGTCCCTCTCCCAATCTTTATATTGGTCTGTATTAACTAAAAGCGATGCTTTTTGCCATTTATACAAAGCATTTTTAATCTGTATTTTTTAAAAGAAACAAGAGTTCATATGGGCTTAACACTTGAAAAGATGGTTCAGCTCTACTTGCAAAACCCAAAGATACACAATCAGTTTTGAAATGCAATTTAAGCCATTAATTGTTGGTGTGACTTTAAAGTTTTCTAGTATTTGTATGGTAGTATTGCTGCCTAAGAAGCAAAAGCATTTTCTGCACAAAACAAAATTACTGTAGTGGCTTTGGTTTTTAATTAGATTTTTTCTCCCTGGTGTTTCTTTGTAGACTAAAACAAAATCTTTTTAAGTTTCTTACTACAGGTAAAGCTATGTGCAAGAACCTCAAAATGCTAAAATCTAGCATAATGCCTTAGATCTGTTTTTAAGTCTTGTATATTCCTACATAGCTGTCTAATGTATTATATTTGTATAGTGAATTGTGTACAATTTTGGAATAAGCGCATCATCACTTAGCTTTCAGTCGTTGAATAGAGATGATGGACACATTACTTCAAACATTGACTTTTTTTCCTTTCGGTCATTCGTGCATTTTATTTGTACAGTTCTTCATGAAGTTACATCTGAGATGTGTATGAGTGTGTGTATATGAAAAGATTATACAAGGGTAAAACTAAGCAATATATAAACTATGTTCTTCAGGAGAAAGCTTACAGTGTTTTCAGGTTGTGATTTATTTTCAAGACTGAGTTAACTTTGAACATCACTTTGTTCACCTGCATTGATGTTTGTATTTCTAGTGTGAGCAGTTTATGCAAAGGTAGATATATTCAGAGAAATTTTAAATACATTTATGCAAGTTAATATTGCTTTGCTGATGCTATTTGCTTATTTGATGTTAAATAATGCTATTGTAAATAAAGAATTCAGTTATTGCATCATTTAATAAATTTTAATGCCTTCGGGTTTTACATGGTTTTAGATATAGCAATATTTCCTTTGTTGTGCCTTTGTGTGTGTATTGACAGCTGGTACCAGAATGGTTAAACAAACTTCCATTCATAAATAGCTGAGTGGGAACTACCGTATATTCAATCCTAATCACTATCTTTGTAGCCTCAACATCTTGGCTGTAAGCATCAACAGCATATACTCCAATCTTGACATAGAATAGTAATGGAATGCTGTGATGTATGCATTGGAAAGAATGTTACCAGTAGTGCTTGACTTATAATAGTTCATTAAGTAACAACACAAAGTTATGACAATACAGAAAAAAGTGTCTTATGACCATTGTAGCATACCTGTAATCATGTGATTTATATTCAGATGCTTGACAATTGACTCACATTTATGACAGTTGCAGTATCCTGGAGTCATGTGATCCCCTTTTGTGACCTTCTGACAAGCAAAGTTAATGAGGAAACCAGATTCACTTAACAACTGTGTTATTAATATAACAGCTGCAGTGATTCACTTAACAAATGTAAGAAAAGTTGTAAAATTGGGCAAAATTCAACAAATTTCTCATTTAACATATATTTTGGGCTCAATTGTAGTCGTACGTTGAGGACCTTCTTTTATGTACGCTGAGAGCATATGCACCAAGACAAATTCCTTGGCCAATAAAATTCCTTCACACTTGGCCAATAAAATTCTATTCTATTCTACTGTACCTGTATAGATGGCCTTTTCATAATTAACATATAGCCTACTAAAACAGACTTCCCTTTGTTCCTAACCTCCTTCTGTCTTCTTCCCTTTTAACTGCAAAA
Source organism: Erythrolamprus reginae (assembly GCF_031021105.1). NCBI lineage: Eukaryota > Metazoa > Chordata > Lepidosauria > Squamata > Dipsadidae > Erythrolamprus > Erythrolamprus reginae. Next base: position 216,251,605 of record NC_091952.1, on the reverse strand, counting down.
AAACCTTGAAGGATGATCTGTCCATCAACTGGACAATTGCCAGATGTGTTCAGAATATAGAATGGAATTCTTTATTAGCCAAGTGTGATTGGACACACAAGGAATTTGTCTTGGTGCATATGCTCTCAGCATACATAAAAGAAAAGATACATTTGTCAAGAATCATGAGGTACAACACTTAATGATTGCCGTAGGGGTCAAATAAGCAATGGAGAAACAATATTAATAAAAATCTTAGCATACAAGCAACAAGTTACAGTCACACAGTCCTAAGTGGGAGGAAAAGGATGATAGGAATGATGAGAAAAAACTAGTCGAAATAGTTACCTGTCATGAATGTTCACATTTGAATTTAATTTGCATTAAAGGGCAAATTGGTGGTGAATTGTCCCAAAGAATTGAATATCAATTATTTTATTGAAAAGAACCAAAGAAGTTGGTTGGTTGGTTGGTTGGTTGGTTGGTTGGTTGGTTGGTTGGTTGGTTGGTTGGTTGACTGACTTCTATGCCACCCCTCTCAACCGATTCAGGGCAGCATAGAAGTCCTGAGTCGAAAATGACTCGGATGAAAAGCAAAACATTTTCAACCACCACAACAAAAAAAGTTCACTTGTCTTTTGAAAAGCACCTTTGAGACATTAGTTTTTACAATGAAAACAAATATAGAACCCTTCTTTACAACCAATAGGCTGTAGACCATAGAATCAGTAGAGTAGTTTGTGATCTACACTAGCTATCTAAATGCTCAGCAACAAATTCTAAAGGTCTCTGAGCCGAATAGTTCAAAAACTTCAAGTAAACATTTCACTCAATGTTTCTTAACTATAAAATAGCTTACGTCAAGAATGAAAAATAATAGGACTAAAATGTTTTTTTTAAAAAAATAGCAACCAGCCTTAGGTTGACGCTGAAGATGTCAAAGTAGGAGATAAGTTCTATCTTTTAGGAGCAACCATTCATAACAAAGGAATTATTTGTTAAAATATACACTGCAGATTAGCCCTAATAGAGCTGCCAGTCATAAAGGCCTTTGAAAATATATTTAGACGCTATGATGTGATGCTATATTTAGATGCTATGACTAGAATAGTGCAAGCCATGATACTCTCTGTGACAATGAGGAAGTGAAAGTTGGACTCTGAAGAAAGAAGCAGGGTAGGAAAAGTACTGATGCTTTTAAACTTTGGTGTTGTAGAAGACTCTTGAGAATACCATGGACCTCCAAGAAAACTAACATCAAGCTAATCAATGCAGAGTTTATCCAAATTAAACAAATCAGCAAACTCTTCTCAGCCAACAAATCAAGCACTTGTATCCCAAATAACCAGGATCCAATTACTATACTTTGACATAGCTTTTCTGGAAAAGGCTATAATGCTAAGAATGTGGAAGGAAAGAGAAGAAGGAGATCTGTGCAAAGGATGGACTGCCTGTCTACAACAGCAATGGGAACTATTGGAACACCTAGAGCAGTGATGGCGAACCTGTGGCACAGGTGCCACAAGTGGCACGCGAAGAAATATCTGCTGGCACGTGAGCCGTTGCCCTAGCTCAGCTCCAACGTGCATGTGTATGCGGGCCAGCTGATTTTTGGCTTGCACAGAGGCTCTGGGAGGGCATTTTCGGCTTCCAGAGATCCTCCGGGGGATGGGGAGGGCTTTTTTACTTTCCCCGGTTCCAGGGATGCCCTTGGAGCCTGGAGAGAGTGAAACAAGACCTACTGGGCCCACCAGAAGCTGAGAAACAGCCATTTTCAGCTTCCAGATGGTCTCCAGGGGGCGGAGGAAGGTGTTTTTGCCCTCCCCAGGCATTGAATTATGGGTGGGGCCACTCGCACATGCGCAATAATGCATGTCCACCCTCTTTCGGTACCCGAAGAGAAAAAGGTTTGCCATCACTGACCTAGAGCATCTGGTTGGAGACAGATTGTTATGGAGAAAATATATACTGTATAATCAAGTTGACACCAACCTCATAGCACAGGGTGTCAAACTCGTGGTGTCATGTGTTGTATCAGGACTTTTTCCCCTTCGCTAAACTGGGCGTGGGCGTGGCTAGCACGTGATGCACCTGGGCCGCAGGTTTGACAGCTCTGTATGGAGATTACTCACATCAACCTTCAGATATTAATTTCTCTCCCACTTCAGTCTGAATCAGGCTCTTAGCAATATAAAAAATAATACAATTAAAACATGTTAAGATGCAAATGTTAACCGTTCCAAAACCATGCTAATTGGGAATGGTTGAGACTGAAGCCCAGTTCCTAATGGTAGAAGTTTTTTTTTAAATTGCCTACTTCTGTTGCAGTGCGTGAATTTTCTAAAAATTAAAGTGAATATATCCCTTTGGCTGTGTTTAAATGATGCACTGAACCACAAATCTTATTGTACTATATTAATTTGATTATTTTTATTAGTTTTTATTATCTTAAATGTTTTCTATTTTGTAAGCTGCCTTGAATTGCCATGGGCAAATAGACGGCAATACAAATTTAATAAGTAAATAAGGCAACACTGTTTAACCAAATTTGTGGAAAACTATACCATATAGTTATAATTAAATATGACATGAAGCAAATAATTAAATTCATTGTTGGCAAGCATACTGAGTAAATAGCTCATAATCTGCTCAATTTATAGTGGTATCCAGACAAGTCAGCATCTGAATGGCCATCCTTCTCCAATGCACTTGCAAGGAGAGTCCAAGATGGGTTATACTCCAGTCTGATTGGCTGGGACTGAGTTTTAATTTAAATAATTATTAGGCAGGCACCGCCTCCCCCCCTTAGCCCCCCAGTCTAAAAAACTCAGTCGCAGTAAAGGGACTACTGAGTTGTTGCTCTTACATTGTAATTGTAATTAGCTTAATTTTTGTGTTTGTATATGTACTAACTTTTCTTTCTTCTTTTCTTTAGGCATATGGGGGTTTTTTCGCCTCGGGCGGGCCTGGGTTCTTAACCTCCAGTGGGTTTACCCAGTGCCTGCAGCTCCTCCACACGGGCACCCACCCAGGCAGAGGAGACTCTGCTGGGCCACGTCGGGGGGTGCAGGAGTGAGCGCCCGGGCTGCCTACCCCCGAGGTGGCACCCGGAGGTCGAGGAAGTGGTTGACGCCTCGGGGGGTCCGTCCCCCCCCCCGGCGAACACACCACGGGGCCGGGAGGAAGCTCCTCTCACGGCGGCCCGCGAGGGAGGACGTTTCCCTGCGCCAACCACCCCCGAGGAGAAAGGCAGGCTGAGCCGATCCGAGCCATGGGGGAAGCAGCGGATCGGCTCTTGGATGTGAGTTTTTTTGCCGGCGGGAAGCAAGGGGAGCGGGAATCGCCGCCTTTCCCGCCCGCCGGCAATGTATCCCTTGGTTGCCAGGGATACGGCCGGCGGCCATCTTGGGGAGGTCGCCGTGACGTCCTCCAGCGGCCATCTTGGGATGGTCCAGAGAGGCCCGGCTGACTACTCTCAGCCAATCAGGCCCCGTCGCCATGACAACCAGCCGGCGGCCATGTTGGTGAGGTCGCCGGCTTGGAAATGCACCGGGACACAAGCCTCGTAGAAAGAGGCTGTTTGCACAGGCGCAGTGAGGAAAAGGCTTGTTCTATTTTCACTTTCGCCTTCCCGGTAGCGACCAGCGGCTGCAAAGATCCCTGTGGCTGACCTAATTAGTTTCTGTGGCTCAGCGGAGACCGTGAGTTAATACCAGGGACATGGCAGACCAGGCAGCGCCTGTTGGGGAGGAGGCTACCGTTCCCAAGCCTTGCACCCCCAAGGAAAAGTCCTCCAAAACCAAGTCATCTCAGAGCTCCTCATTAAGGGAGGCTGAGAAGCGCATCAGGGCGCTGGAAAAGCAGCTGGAGGCATCACAGAAGGCGGCTGGCCCGGCTTTGCCCCCCACCCAGCAATTTACTACCAATCCTCCCAGTGCCTCCCCTACGTTATTCCAGGGGATGGCAACATCTGCCTCAGAAAGGGATTGGTCCCCGGAGAGAGGGAGCCAGAGCTGGCTACCATCCAAGCCTGAGCTTTATGGCCCGGGGAGGCATGCGGTGGGGTGGCCTTCCATCTACCCCCCCCACTCAACCTTTGCAGTATGGACAGACTGCCACCTTCACCCCTACGGCGGCAGGCCTCCGCCATAACCAGGATGCGTGGCAGAACATGCCCCCGGCCCTGCAGGAACTGATTACTTCCACTTACAACCAGGGCCTGGTCACGGGAGCACAACAGCACCAACAGGCCTCCGGGGGACCTCCCCCAATGAGACCTAGGGACATCTGGACGGCTCCTGGCATGCAATCGGTAACAGATTCCATGGATGAGGAGGAGGCCTACCGAGAGGAATTTAGTGAGGCTGAGGAAGACCTGTCCGGGGATGACCAACCCCCGGAACAGCCCGCCTACACGGGTCTCTTCAGGCCGTCCCTCTTCAAGGTGATCCTAAATAAGGCCAAGCTGACCATTGATCAGGCCGGCGAGAGTGGTCAGGCAGCTCCACCAGAAGCATCTCAGCCAACAGGGGGTCTGTTCGTGTTTCCCAAACAGGAGACTGTGAACATCCCATCCTCCAATTTATTCCTGGAGACCATTCAGCGCCCGTGGGAAAACCCGGCGGCGGCCCAGGGCCCCTCCAATCTGGACCGCAGATTCTACACCTTCGACCACCAGATGGAGGAACTGTTGGAATTCCCACCGGTGGACAAGCCCGTAACGAGCCTGGTATCCAATGCCCTAGTGCCCTCTGAGTCTCAGGAGGGACTGAAGGCGGAGGACAAGCGAGCGGAGAACGTGACCCGCAGGACCCACCAGATGGCGGCCTGGGCAGTGCGAGCCGCCTCGGCGGCCTCGTTTTTCAACAGGGCCATGATTCTATGGATCAAGGAAATCCAGGACAGAGCGGACCCAGAGGACAGCAGACTGCGGCAGGACCTCAACAAGTTGTTGGCCGCCACTGAGTTTTCAGCAGATGCCACGGTCAATGCCGCTAAATTTGCATCGCGGGCAATGGCCTCTTCAGTGGCATCACGCAGACTCATTTGGCTCCGCAATTGGCAAGCGGACGTCAAGTCTAAGTGGAGCCTCGCCTCATCCTCGTTCAAAGGGAAAAAGCTGTTCGGGGAGGTCCTCGACGATGTACTGGTCGAGGACAAGGACAAGAAGAAGGTGATGCCCAGGGCTAACAGACGGCAGGATAGGCGCTCCACACCCTATCAGCGCCGGCAGCCTTTTCGAACGGAGCCCTCCTCGACCAACACCCAGGCGTCGAGGCCATACTTCCAGGGCTCCTTCAACCAGGGATCCTTCAGATCGGACAGGCCCTACCAGTCCGACAGGGGCAGATCCTTCCAAGGTCGTCGCTCCTTCAGAGGGGGCAACAGAGGCTTTAGGAAAAGCAAATGACTCTCAATGCGAGATCCCCCTAGGCGGCAAGTTGCGGCTTTTCCCGGACATCTGGGAGACCACCTCATCAGATGCATGGGCGACATCTACGGTTTCCCAGGGTCTGCGGATCGAGTTCATTCGACTCCCCCCACATCGCTTCCTCCCTTGCCGCATTCCGTCAGATCCACAAAAGCGGAGACTCCTGCTTCAGGAGGTGTCTCACCTCCGAGAGATAGGGGCCATAGAGGAGGTACCCTTGGATCACCAAGGCAGGGGATTCTATTCAGCAATCTTCCTCGTGCCAAAAGCCTCAGGAGGCGTGCGTATGATCCTCAACCTCAGGCAGTTGAACCTCTATGTGAAATACAGGAGGTTCAAGATGCACTCACTAAGGTCTATCCTGGCTTCCATAAGACAGAACGACCTGATGACATCCATAGACCTGAAGGAGGCCTACCTTCATGTACCTATATTTCCACAGCAGACAGTTTCTCCGTTTCTACCTCAACGGCACGCACTTCCAATACAAGGCGATGCCCTTTGGACTCTCTTCCGCCCCCAGGACATTCACAAAATTACTGGACGTCCTCACAGCAAGTCTCCGACGCCAGTCGGTACGGGTGATGGCGTATCTCGACGATATCGTCATTCTGTCAAGGACCAGAGAGCAAGCAGAAAGGGACTCTCTTTTAACAATCCAGACATTACAAGACCATGGCTTTACAGTCAATTGGTCCAAGAGCCATCTAACACCGACTCATCGCCTCGCCCACTTGGGCACCACTATAGACTCTGTCAAAGGGATGGTTTTCCTGTCCCAGGAAAGACAAAGGACAATCAGAACTCTGTTAGGGGAACTGGGACTTCAATGTTATCCCACTCTTGCCCTGCTTTCAAAGATCCTAGGGACACTAGTATCGTGTATCGATATAGTACCATGGGCGCGACACCATCTGCGTCCGCTCCAATGGTTCCTGCTACCATATCAGAGACTCAAAACCAGTCATTCTCACAGGCGAGTTTCCCTCAGTCCCAGAGTTCGCAACTCTCTACGATGGTGGAGGTCCCATTCACTGACCAAGGGCTCCACATTCTTGGACAGGGAATTCGTTACTATAACAACGGACGCCAGCTTGACAGGGTGGGGAGCTCACCTCTCCTCACATATGGTGCAGGGACTTTGGGACCCTCAGGACCTAATAGAAATCAACATAAATTTCCTGGAATTGAAGGCTGTTTCATTAGCCCTCCACAGCCTAGCTCACTTAGTACGGGGCTGCCACGTACGCATCCTTACCGACAACGTCTCCACACGTTCCCACATCAACCGACAAGGGGGAACACGATCGCGTCGACTTATGAAGGAGTCAACATTACTTCTCAGATGGGCAGAGATGAACCTGGCTTCTCTATCGGCGGAACACATCTCGGGCGTGGAGAATGTGTGGGCGGACTGGCTCAGCCGTCAGACTCTCGACCCGAGCGAATGGCGACTGGACCCCGGGATCTTCCAAGAGGTGGTAAGGAGATTCGGGGAGCCGATGATAGACCTGTTCGCTACCAACTTAAACACCCAACTTCCCCGCTTCTTCTCTCGTTACCCGGATCCGGGCGCGGAGGGAGTGGATGCCTTAACTCTTCAATGGCCTCCGGGTCTCCTATACGCGTTTCCACCCGTGTCCATCCTCCCCAGAGTGATAAGGAAGATTCTGGAGGAGAGAGCGGAAGTGATACTAATAGCTCCATTTTGGCCCCGCCGCATATGGTTCGCGGACCTAGTACAACTATCAAGGGCGCCCAGCTGGAAAATACCGGATCAGAGGATCTCTCTGACGCAGGGGTCCTTCTCACACCCGGAGCCGCAGTGGTGGCAGCTAACCGTGTGGCGCTTGAGCGGGAGTATCTAAAACAACAGGCTTTACCTGACACGGTCATTGAGACCATACAAGCGGCCCGGCGGCCTTCCACAAGACGCATTTACCAGGCAACATGGAAGGCCTTCCACGATTTCTGTGAACAGCGACAGTTAGACCCTCAGAGGGCATCACCACAGGTGGTGCTAACTTTTCTGCAAACAGGACTAGACAAGGGCCTTGCCCCTAACACCTTACGCCGTCATGTCGCCGCGTTGGCCACAATCCTTCCAACAGATGGGTTCAGGTCACTTACCAGACATCCCTGGATTAGAGATTTTCTGAAGGGAGCGGCTAATCTTAAACCACCAGTGATACATCGATTTCCTTCGTGGGATCTTCCTTTAGTATTGCACGCTTTGACAGGTCCTCCATTTGAGCCCATACGTCAGATCTCAATGAGACTACTAACTCTTAAAACTGCCTTCCTGGTTGCAATCACCTCAGCCAGGAGGGTCTCTGAGATTGCTGCCTTGTCTACAAGGCCGGACCTTTGTAAGTTTGAACCTAACAGGGTTGTGCTCAGACTAGATCCGGTGTTTATTCCAAAGGTAAACACTGCTTTTCACAGGAGTCAGGATATCATACTGCCGGACTTCTGTACTCAAGGAACTCATCCATCCATTTTGAGATGGCACAAACTGGATGTGAGACGGGCCCTAAAAATCTATGTCAGACGGACTCAGCCTGTCAGAACATCTGAAGCCCTGTTTGTGTCCTTTTCCACCAGAAGTGGAGGTACCAAGGTGTCTTCCACAACGATCAGTAGATGGTTGAGGGAATGTATTGCAGAGGCATACCGAACTGAAGGATCCCCAGTTCCTCCGGGGATAACAGGACATTCGACTCGAAGTGCTGCTGTTTCATCAGCCTGGCGTACCCAGGCATCTTTAGAAGACATATGTAGAGCGGCCACATGGGCTGCGCCGTCAACCTTTATAAAACACTATAGGATTGATGCCTTTGCCTCAGAGGAAGCTGCATTTGGGAGAAGGGTGCTGCAAGGGGTCTGTTCATTTGAGAAACCCCTGGTCCAGTCCTGTCCCTCCCTGTGATCATAACTTGGGCATATCCCATCTTGGACTCTCCTTGCAAGTGCATTGGAGAAAGACCGTTGAACTTACCTGAACGGTCTTCTCGATGCACTGCAAGGAGAGTCCAAACCCTCCCGATGTTGGGACCAGGGTTCTGTGGGGATTTGACTTTCATGGTTTGATGTTTGAACGTTAATTGTTTAATAAATGGTTTTGCTTTACTGCTCCTTCGCCTTACTTTAGACTGGAGGGCTAAGGGGGGGAGGCGGTGCCTGCCTAATAATTATTTAAATTAAAACTCAGTCCCAGCCAATCAGACTGGAGTATAACCCATCTTGGACTCTCCTTGCAGTGCATCGAGAAGACCGTTCAGGTAAGTTCAACGGTCTATCTAGAAATTCACATAGACAATGATGCTCTTGGAACTTCAGGTTGGTCTTCTTTCCATAACTCCTGAGCAGCAGACACCTAAAGAGGCAGTTATACTTTTTAAAACTATCATATATTAAAATAATATACTTTATAGAGTAGAATCTAAACCAGTGATGGCAAACCTTTTTTTGGCTCAAGTGCCAAAAAGGTGTGTGTGTGTTAGTGTGTGCATACATGCCCTTCCATGTGCATGCGCCCAACCCCAATGCTGCTCCCTGTGCATGCGCATAACTCCCAACGATGCCCAAAGCATGTGCACAGGCATCACTGAAGCCTTTGAACTCCTCAAGCCTGGGGATAGCAAAAAATGGCTCAATGGGCCACTGGAAGTTCAGAAATGAACTTCGGCTTTGCCCGTTGGGCCATTTTTCGCCATCCCCACGCTAAAGCCTCCGGAATGCGATAAATGGCCCAACGGCCAAACAGGAAGTCCATTTTTCTGAACCTTTGATTTGCCCATTGGGCCATTACACAAATTCCAGAGGCTTTGGGGAAGCCTCCAGAGGGCAAAAACTATTTTGCCCAAGACCGAAAATCAACTGGAGCTGACATAGGGCAATGCCGACATGGCTCAATGTGCAACCTGTGGTATACATGCCATAGTTTCACCATCACTGATCTATATCATATGCTTTGCAGCACATATACAAAAAGTTTAAACTTTTTTAGCTTAGATATAGAGTCAAAACATATTGCATCTTGCTGAATCTTGAACTGGCTCAGGCATTCAATTGCTAAGATTTGTTTATGACTATGCAATAAACATATTTTTGACCTAAGATCATTTTCCCAACCCTTAAGATATTCACTGGTGGTGTTACGCAGTAGTGGATTTAAAAAAATAAAAAAAAGAACAGCCAGTCTGGAGGGCCACTGTTTGGAGAAATCTGTACTAGATGGAATTAAAGAATTTCTTAAATATGAAAGAATTAAAACCAGAAGATGGGTCTGCTGATTTATCCTAAGATGATAATGGATCATGAGACTAGGTGTTCCACCAGGTATCAAAACTGTACCTCCAGGGATCCTTGATTAAGGTAACAAGTTGGTAAACAAGACAGGGGTTGACAATTATTTCAGAAAGATTACAGTAGAGTAGACAAAAGTCAACTGAATTCCTAGAAATACAGGAACCTACTTTTAAAAGCTTCACATTTCATACAATCAAGCAGTTTTACTCAGAGCAACATAAAACTGCTTGTATGAAGAGCTTGTGATCATTTGGCTGTGCTTAACTGCAACTCCAGGTCCAGACCACTTGGAGATGCCATCACCTCATCACCAACGTTTAGATCAAATAACACCAACAAGAATGCAAACTATGATTTGCACATGAAAAAAAATGGCCAAGATTCACACCCAGCAACTTATTTGCCAACATTAAAATGCTCATTTGAACTGTTTCAGTTGGCTTTGTGATTTCCTTGGTACACCTGAATTTGTCAACTAACAAAATGAGGCAGTTTCTTGTTGTGGTTATGAGGTTCCATATCCTCCCCAAGTCCTCTCTTCCCCTTCGAATACAAGTTGTTACATGTCCCCATTTATTTGTATCCAATTCCTGTATTCATAAGCATGTCTACACTTATATCTGTTATACATGCTTTACAAATTAATTAAATAAATAAATATTAAACAAACAAACAAACAATAGTTTCTCAGCATTGGCAACTTTAAGATATGTAGACTTCAACTCCCAGAAGCTCTGGAACCCATAAAAATTCACTGTGGAGATAAGAATGGGAGAATCCGTGTAATTTGAGCTGCTCTGAGTAGAGGTGAAATAACAATGTAAATAAGAAATAATATGACCACCACCGATTTAAGTTACAAGTTGCTGCCATCTGAGCCGTAGAAAGAAATGCAGCTCTGAATGCAGTTTCAGCAGCAGTGTTTTGTGGTGCTTTGTATCATTCATTAAATCGTAGTTTATGGGAAAAGAACAGGTGCCTATTCACAGAAAAAGACAGACATAAAGCATAAGCTGTCAAACACTGTGACACTAGGTTTGTAACAATCCACATCATGATTTATCTGCAAAGCAAAGCTATAAATACCTTCAAATATATCAAGACTACAACTCCCAGAATTCCAGATACTGGCTAGTAGACCAAGGCATTAGGATCCCAACTCAGTGCAAAGATTATTTTGGCGGAGAAGATCTATTTAATCTGGGCTTATAGTAAGTAAAACAAGTATACTGTACACTGGAGATTTGGGTATTGGTGGTTGTGTTACAATCGCTAAAAGCTTGAAATCTAGTTTGATTCTATTTGGATACTAGATACACCAGTGCAGTTGCCTTAATTTTATTTAAGCAGGCTGTAGGGTAGAGTAGAGTGGAATAGAGTAGAGTAGAATAGAATAGAGTAGAATAGAATAGAATAGAATTTTATTAGCCAAGTGTGATTGGACACACAAGGAATTTATCTTGGTGCACATTCTCTCAGTGTACCTAAAAGAAAAGGTAAATTTTTCAAGAATCATAAAGTACAGCCCTTAATGATAATCCAGGTACATATAAGCAATCAAATCATATTATGAACCAGTCAATATAAATGGTAAGAATACAAGTAAGGCTGAGTTCAAGAAAAGCATTAAAGAAAAATGATGTGGTAATTTAAATGAGGTATTAAATTTGTTACAGTAAGGTAAACTTAATAATATGACTGGAATGGAATGGAATGGAATAGAATAGAATAGAATACATGTAGTAAGGTAAGGTAAGGTAAAGTAAGGTTAATAATATGATACATCGCGCTCCCCAAAAGGACTTTCCATAAAGATTGTAATAAAGCTGTTTTTAAAAGCTCCTGTTAAAAAAAATCACCTCTGGGGCTGGGCTCCCTGTTCAGAGTGCCAGAGTCAACAGAACAGTATCTGACTACAGACAAAATACATTTGATTGCAACAGACCTTTGACTTGTGTGCCATGTATATTTTACACATAAGTTTCTTATATTAGCAATGGAGCCAGTTTGGTGCAGCAAGTAAGGTTAGAACAGAGACAGTCCTCCCTTTGCGCACCAAAGCCGTGCAGAAAACTGGGGCCCCCCAGTGGGCTGGGCTGAGACTGCGACCCCCCTCCCCCCGTTTGCAATCTCAGCCCAGCCCACCTTGCAGGATTGTTGTTGAGGGGGGAAAGTGGAGGTGAGAGCTGCTATAGGCACCCTTGTCTGAAGTGGCACAAAATAAAAGGGAGTTTTTTATATTGCCGTTTCTACATTATCCCCTTTTACTTGACCTAATCGTTTTTGTTTCCATCTTCTCCTCTACCCATTTATAAAATTTCCCCCCAACAGCCTTATTTCAAGAATGTAAATGCTTTTGTAATTTTTGTGTATTATCGTGCACTGTTTATTTTTTGGGTATTTATTTTTTCATGTTTTACGTTTCAAAATTCAATTTTTAAAAAGCTATTAAAAATAAAAATAAAAGGGAGGTTATAAATCAGCTCCTAAAGAAAGAAGTCCCCAAACTTTCTTTCCCCAAACTTCCCCTTTCTATTATATCTTTCTTATCTTCTCTCTTTCTTCCTTCTCTCTTTTCTTCTATTTCTGTCATAATACAACATATATGACTGATATGTCATGTATTATATTTATATTTATCTCTGTTTCATTTTAATGTATATATTTAATGAAGATATTTTAAAGAAAGAAAGAAAGAAAGAAAGAAAGAAAGAAAGAAAGAAAGAAAGAAAGAAAGAAAGAAAGTCCAACATTAGTTAGATCATGTTAGATCATGGCCCTCCTCTCTGACCATTAAATGTTATGTGTAGATGTGATTGAGTTAATCAACTGCTTTTTAATGTAATGGGATTTTAGCTTATCGTTTTTAACTATTAGATTTGTACACATATTGTTTTTTATTGTATTCTGTGAGCCGCCCCAAGTCTTCCGAGAAGGGTGGGATACAAGTCTAATAAATAATAATAATAATAATAATAATAATAATAATAATAATAATAATAACAACAATAATAATAACAATAACAATAATAATTATTATTTGTATGCTGCCCCTCTCCGAGGACTTAGAGTGTCTCACAAGTAAAAGCATCATATACAAATTCAATATTAAAACAGTTTTATTAAAAAAACAATCATACAACCCAAACAAACCATACATAAACCAAGACAGCTAAGGATATCTGCAAGTACCCTCATTCCATTCTCTGGAAGTCCCCCCATCCCACCCCAGGGCGACCAGTCTTTAGTAAGATGTCACAGATGCGGGGGAGATGGAAGCATCGGAGGAACTTCACAAAGCCACTCATTCGCCCCTTTCCCAACCTGCCCCCCTCCCTCCGGAGGTATTGCGTAACATCGCCTTAGTTACCTGGAAGTTAAGGAAGACGGATCGCCGTAAGGATAGATAGTTACTTTTCGGAGCCCACATTAAAGAACTCTCTGGCTTCCAACCACTTCTAATATCTTTTTCTGGAGCGGATCCAGAATCGTGTGTGTGTGTATGTGTCCCACGGGATGGGAGTGAAAGCCCAGCTATTGTTTGATTCCGGATGCTTGCAGTCCTGCTAAACAGGAGTTTCCGTCTTCTAAATCAGTGTTTCCCAACCTTGGCCACTTGAAGATATTTGGACTTCAACTCCCAGAATTCCCCAGCCAGCAAAGAACATTCAAAGAAATGGAGCAAGTTAGGGCTCCTCCCGGCGCGCCTACGGCTTAAGACGAGTCCGGCTTTCATACAACTCAGCGAGCTCGAATGTAGTTTCTTTGGGACGTGTTGTGCGTGTGAACCCAATTAACGCGACCGCCACTCATATTGTATGGCTTAAAGGATCTGTGAACCTAGCCATTTGTGAACTACTTATGGAATGTAATGGAATGGAATATGGAATGGAATGGTACATGGAATGGAATAGAATAGAATTCTTTATTGCCCCAGTGGGATTGCACACACAAGGAATATGCTCTCTGTGTACATAAAAGAAAATATACATTTGTCAAAAATCATGAGGTACAACACGCATAATGCGGCGCTGCTAAACGAATTTTTCCAACTTTTCATTTATAAAAAGCAGAACTACCGTCTTTATTTCTCTCTTGCCCTCACATATTTTTTTTCTCTCACGCATTTTTATCTTTAAGGAACGTTAGTACCTCCAATTAGTCCTATGTCAAGGTTTGATTGGTCACTAACCCGAACTCTGAGGGAAGCTCGGATTTCATAATTCCTCGACGACCCCTCCCCCACAGCCCCCACCCCACCTCCGCGCACGCGCCAATGGGGCTTTCGGCTTTTCAGCCCGGTTTCTCTCGGGGGAATTTTCTTCTCGGTGGACAAAACTTCTTTCCGACGATTATTACTCGGCTGTGGGAATCTAAAACATGAGCGTTCCGTGTCGCTCGCCATTTCCACCCGAGAGCAACACCATAAAATCAAAAAGAAAGGCGATTTAGTCCAACCTTGGCGACTTTAAGATTTGTGGACTTTAACTCCCAGAATTTCCTCAGCCATTCTGGGAGTTGAAGTCCACAAGTCTTAAAGTCACCAAGGTTGGAGACCCCTGATTTAGAGATTTAGACACCTCATTATGGATTTTGATTCGTTAACGGAGGGTCAATCTTAGAAAAAATGTCTGTTCTGCATTTTCTCCCCCTGGGCCGGCTCATTTTTCAGTTAGAGGCGGGAGAGAAAGAAAGGCGGATATAAACTTGATATAAAAACACTTCAAGCAGGGCTACTCGTTCCCAGGGAGGCAGGAAAAAACCGGACGGTTCCATTTCAGTCTCGCCAATTGGTGTGAACTCCGCATGGCTCGCGGACCGACGTGCTTTGATATATTTTGGAGACGTGCCGTGAAGCAAAGCACGTGGGGGCTTTAAGCCAGCTACGGTTTGGGAAAGGGGAACCAGCATTAATCGAATCCCAAACTTGGGAAACGCCCAGCCGTTTCTCTTCTTGGCTGGATTCATTCTTTTCATTTAATGTTCTCTTTATAGATGTTATTTTATTTTATTTATCGATTGAAGACACCTCAAGAAGTGCGGCTGTGGATATTTTTTCTTATTCAAGCGTTTTACACATTCCCAGCCTGAAGAATCTCGTTTTTCGAAAGCAAAAGAGGTTTACCAATACGTGATAAACATTTTTCACAAGGAAATAGGCAAGATATTAATATTAATATTAATATATTATTATTATTATTATTATTATTATTATTATTATTATTATTATTATTATTATTACAACAATCATCATCATCATGCAATCCTAGGTGCTTGGGAAACGGCGGACTGATGATGAAATACGAAATCCAGCATAGTGATCTCGTTTGCTGTGTTGTATTGACAATAATGATGATGATGATGATGAAATGGTTAGGCGAACAATTAGCGAGACAAATCTATTCTCCAAAGTACCCGAGGATATAACAGGAAGCAATGGGTGGAAACTAAATAAGGAGAGAAGTAACTTAGAACTAAAGAGAAATTTCCTGACAGAACAATGAATCCGTGGAAGAGCTTGCCTCCAGAAGTTGTGAATGCTCCAACACGAGAAATTTTTAAAATGTTGGACATCTGGAATCAGCTCTCCCTGGAGATTAGGAATGCCCCCACCCTTCTTGTCTTCAGCAAACTTGAAAACCAACCTATGTCACCAGGCATGTGGAAATTGATTCCCCCAGCTGTTATGTATGGTTTGCTGAATTGTGCGATTGTTTTTAATAGTTTATTAATATGTTCTGGTTTTTAATATTGGATTTGTAAATTGTACTGTTGTTGGAAGCAGCTCCAAGTCCTTGGAGAAGGGCGGCATACAAATCTAATCAATAAATAAATTTGTCTGAAATAGTGTAGGGAAATAGTGTAAGCAGGGGGTTGGACTAGAAGACCTCCAAGGTCCCTTCCAACTCTATTATTATTATTATTATTATTATTATTATTATTATTATTATTTACTACTACTACTACAACACAGTCCTGCTTTCACAAGAAAGCGCTAAAACGAATCCCTAGGAACACTTTAGGAGGAAGGAGGCAACTCGGAGCGATCGATTTCGACAAGAAGCACTTTTTGGATATTTTCGAAATTCATCCTTTCTCCCATTTCCGACTACTAACTCCCAAAAGGCTCTCGGTCGGAGGGGACCGATCCGAGGGATCCGGGAAAGAGGGAAAACCGCGTGTCCGAGACAAAGTACGCCAGTCGAGAACCACGGCGTTTGCGAAGGCGGCCTCTTTTTTCTTCCACAATGGAGAAAAAAACCCCAAGGTGTGGAAACCTGAAACTCCCGCGGGGGTCTGCTTCGCAGGTCCTCCGACTTTGTTTCAGGGGAGCCCGCAGCGCGTCCTCTCAAATCAAGGGAAGGGCGAAGGAGAACGGGAGCGACTTCCCAGCGCTCTCCTCTTTCAATTCGGCCCATTCGTTCCAGAGGTTCCCAAACTTGGCTACTTTAAGAGTTGTGGACTTCAACAGCTTTGCTGGCTGGAGAATTCTGGGAGTTGAAGTCCACAACTCTTAAAGTGGCCAAGTTTGGGGACCCTTGGAGCCTAGGCCTTGACTATAAATCTCGATGCTTCGCTCGGCTTTCCAAAGCCAAGAGCTAGGCGGCCTGCTTGCTTATCTCCTTCCGCTCTCTTTTCAGGAAGCCTTGACCGGAAAAATCGGACGAGATTATTTCCGCTTGCGGAACTTCTGGCGAACACAAAAGACTGGGCGGGCTCTTTGCTGCCACCAGGCGGTCGTCCGAAGTTTTGGAGCACACGTACCAAAAAGTGGCTTACGGGCCTTTCCAAACTTCTGCCAGGGAAGGCTCAGCCTGAAGCTACGAGGCCGAACTCGGCTTGGACGGGGGGGGGGGGGGGGGGGGGGGTGTGTGTGTGTTTAACCACCCCGAATCTGCGAGGCTTGGGCGCAACTGCAGAACAACTTTTAATTCGGGCTCTGCTCCGTGGGGTGGGGTGAGGGGAAAGAGACTTAACTTCATACAAGGAGTTGCCGCATCATTCCTCTCCTACATCGATGCGAGTTCACGGGTATCCGCAAGGCGTGGTCGAAAATGGAATTATTAATTGGACTTATATGCCGCCCCTCTCCGTGGACCCCAGAATTCATTATTGGTCAAATGTAGTTGGACACACAAGGAATTTGTCTTTGGTGCATATGCTCTCGATGTACATAACAGAAAATACACATTTGTCAAGAATCATGAAGTACAACACGTAATGATTGTCATAGGGGTCAAATAGGGAAAGGAGAAATAATAATAAAAGTCTTTAAGCAACAAGTTAGTCATACAGTCATAAGTGGGAGGAAATGGGTGACAGGAACGATGGAATGTAAGATGGCGGCCCACGAGGCTGAGATTGAAACTCCTCCCTTATATGTGGGCTGCCATCTTGACTTTTTTGACCATCCTGCGCGTCTCGCTCTTTCGGGCCGTCATAATTGTTCCCAGCCGACATCCCCATCTACCGGGTGGCCCATCGGATTAACCAGGCATTGTTTCCAGACCTGGTTGCGTTTTCACATCCAGTCGGTCAGACTTTAGGTTAATCGATGCCTGAAGGAAGCCACGTAGAGTCGCTACGAATTTGGAGTGGCGGTTTTGCGCGAACGCAGCTTGGATGTTCAGGGCCTGTTCTGCGCTTCTGGCCCTCGCACCCTGCTGACTCCCATGGCTTTCACCAGACTCTGAGTCGGTGTATGGTTCACGTCCACATTGTGGAAACCACGAATTACCTTTTTATGCCCGTCGGATCAAGGCAGGAGCAGCCGAACTGGACGACACCTGCCCTCCGCCAGCAGGTAGCTGCGAGAAACGGCGCCCTGGGACCGCACGCCCGAGAGAAGGGCAGGAGAAATAGGTGGGCCCCGCGGAAGGCGCGCTAGTCGCCCACGTAGAATCCGCGGATACCTCTCGGCTGCGGCCGCTGATTATGTAGCGCAGCCGGGAAGCACCGCGCTCTGAGTAGCAAGATGAGGGCATCGAGATGAGCCGCTGCCTTTCCTTGGGAAGCTCGCTCTTCATCCCGCCTCACCCACTCTCCAAAACAGGAAAAGCGTCGGCCAGAGAAGAAAGCTCCGGGCCTGCCTTGTCTTATCGGCTTCCGACCAAGCGGGCTGACTGAATCGAGCCCTGGAAAATAGAACTGGGAGCTTGAAGATCGCTCCGGTCCTCGTTTTCCTCTCTCGAGCGCTTGCCAAAGAGCCACAGACGGCGGCGTGCAGGCTCAGCTCTGCCGGTGGAGCCGCTGCGTCCTTCCCCGAATCTCCTCCTTTTGCTTTGGGTCTGCCTGCTACGAGAGGGGTTAAGAGATTCCCAAGAAACCCGAGAAGCCGTTCAAGGATGGCGACCCCCCAAACAAAGAGACGGCAGTTCCCCGGCCAGCAAAATTCACTGCTCAAAAAAATAAATAAAGGGAACACTTAAACTACACAATATAACTCCAAGTAAATCAAACTTCTGTGAAATCAAACTATCCACTTAGGAAGCAACACTGATTGACAATCAATTTCACATGCTGCTGTGCACATTCAACTTTGTATAGAATAAAGTATTCCATGAGAATATTTCATTCATTCAGATCTAGGATGCGTTATTCGAGTGTTCCCTTTATTTTTTGAGCAGTATTTGAGCAGTCTAGGACCAGCGTAGGCGAAGTAACTCCTGCAGATGAGCAGAAGGAAAAACCGTGTTTTGTTGTAGCGGGAAACTTTTCTGAATTAGGCGCTTTCTATCTGTGGCTTAAAGGGAGGCTACATTTCCCCCTCTGTAAGGTTTTATCGACCAAGGTTTGCCAGGACGATTGTCCTTCCCTCCGGAGAGCCGCCTCGTAGCAGCTGGGGGGAAAAAAACACGCATGAACGTGTGTTCCGCACTGCAGAAAAGCCGGTAAAAGAAAGAAAGTTGCTAGTGGTCTTTAAGGCGTGGTTCTCTGCCGGTACCTCTCATTCAGAAGAACACGCCTTGCTTTCGAGGAGGCAGGATTTTAAAATTGCATTGGAAGATCCAAAAATCGTTTCCGGAAAATGTATTTTCAAACCGTTTTCAGCAACGCCATCTAGACAAATTTACTCAGGAGTAAATTGTGTCCAAAACAGACATGCATGGAAATACGGCTTTGGAGAGGAAGAAAAGGTTGTGCAAGTGTAACGTACCTAAGTCAACGGACATCCACGCACAGGGGGAAAAACGTTTGCAGTGTAATCCTATCTAATTTACTAATTTAGTAAAAAATATTATTGTTCTGGGGATTATTCCGTTTCATCATTAAAGAGTACTTTTAAGAGCCCCGTAGTTGCAAAGTTAGAAAAGGATCCGGAAAAGAATTAAGGCCGATCGAAGGAAGACAAAATCTTCCCAAAACTAACCGAAGCTGCAGCCCATAATATCCCTTTCCATAAGGAATAACATACACGTGTGTAGAAACCACGCAAGCGTGGTTGTATAGCACACCACCCAAATTATTGCCCCCCTCCCCGGGAAAATGCTTAAAGTCCTGCACCCGCGTAGCTGACGCTAAGCACATCCGAATGGGAAGGAAGCGAGGAGAAATTGTGTCAATTTTTAGGGCTTTTCACGGATAAGAGAATATTGCCGCCCAATTCCTTTCTCAGGTAGCCTCTCAGGTAGCTCCAAGTGCGTTTGCCGGTGATACGAGAAGAGACGGAAACGGGGATTCATATTTGCAGCGGCCTCTTATATTTTCCCCTCAAACTTATCAACGCAGCGCCCGTATTTGCACCGGCCTCTGAGATTTTCCCCTCAAACCTATCAATGTTGCCCACCCCGGAGTTTTTCTCGGTCTGCTACCCCCAACAATAGAGAGCCCAACAATCTCAACCAATACGGCCAACGACCGCGGGGCCGAGCGCTGTGTCCGAATTCATCTGAGGGGCGCCGAGGGACAGAAAAAGGGGAGGGCAGCGCTTCCCCTCCCCCCCCGGGACGTCTGAGTTTGAGGGCCGTTAGATTCCCCCCAACCAAGCCTGCTTAAGAAAGTTCGGGAAGGTTGCGGTCTGAGCTGCCGTTTCCTCCCTCCCCCCTCATTAAAGAGACGCGCGCGGGAGGCGGGATGAACTCCCGCCGAATGGGGCGGTGGGCACGTGCCCGATGAGCTTGGCTCGCCAGAGGTGAGGTACCCTTCCCCCACCCCGCGGCTCTTCCGCCAGACGGGTTGGGCCCGCCACTCGGGCCCGTGGGCGGAGATTACGGGCCTCGGCCGCCCCTCCCCAAAGCGCGCTGCCTCAGGTCTCTCCCTTTTCTCCCCCTCACAGGTGCTGCGTTGTTGTTGTTGTTTTCTCCCCTCAGACAGGCGATGGCTTCTTCGTTGGCGGCGATCGCGCCCTCCGAAGAGGCCGGCGAGGAGTCCATGCTGATGCTGTTCCACAGCTGTCCCGCCGGCGCCGCTTCCTTCGGCCCCGCTCTGCACCCGCCGCTCTTTTTCGACGCGCTTTCACCGACGGTCGTTTTCCAGGCGCCGGCGTCAGCGACCGGGGGCCTTAGCCCGGGCTCGCCGTCTTTTCCCTTCCAGCGGCTCCCCGCTACTTACCTGAGGCCGCCGCCGCTGCCACCTCCGCCGCCCACCCTTCCTCTCCGCCGGCCGCCGCTGCCCCGGCCTGTGCCCATGCTGCCCGCGCCCTTTCCCGGGAAGAGAGCCTCGGCCGGGAAGAGGAACAGCCTCGAAGGGACGCCGGATTCGGAGCAGCGCCCCGCCGGGCTACCGCTTCACGGCTCAAGAGCTCCACGCTGTCCTCTACGGCGCCCTGCCCGGCGGGAGGCAGCCGCGCGCCCTCTCGGCAGGTGGGCCCCAGTCCGGGTAAGGGAGGAGGCGGCTGAGCCGGGGAGCTTTCCCTCCGCTTGCTCGCTGCGGCTCGTGGTGGTGGTGGTGAGGGGGGGCAGTCCCGCCCCGTCTCGACCCCGAAAGCCTCGCTTCAGCTGTGGGCGAGTTTGCAAGAGAGGCGCCTTTGCGCAGGTCGCCCTCGGTTGCTTCCCTCACGTGTGGCTTATTTTGGAGGGGAGGGAAAAAAACTTCTCATTCTCAGAAGAGAAGGGACTAGCGCGTTTCTTTTAAGCCTTAGCCCCGAAGTTTCTGCTGGATATTTAGGTCTTCTTGATCAGCCGGGCTTTGAAGCCCAAAGGAAAACTTTTCCTGGATCGCGAGGGGGAAGGAAGTGGGCGGAAATTCTGCTAGGAGGGTGGTTGGAAACATCTTTTCTTCTCTAGTTAAGAGGCTGCTTTCTCCTCCTGAGTTTGGATTCCTTCCTCGAAAGGCTGAGCAAAACCTTTGGTCTGGTGCCTAAGGAGTTCTCGAACCTGCCTTGATCTTGGTTGGTAATGTGTGTGTTTTTTTGTTTCCAGTTAGTTGTCTGGTTCCTGGCAAAAGCAAGCATTGATTCAAAGCATCAAGGTTGATGCTGGTTGGCAGGAAAACTACTATATATCGGCAGCAGCACAGACCGGGAAGGATGCTAAAAAGGGAGGAGAGAAAGAGAAGAGTGGAATGGTTTAAGAAAAGCTTCTGGGTAGTTTGAGGCGTTTAGGGGTGCATTAAATAAAATACCTGAAGTGCCCTTTATTTTAAAAAGGACATGAAAAATCAATCTCTACTACTATCAACTACAACATCAACTAGTGTCTTATAATTTATAATTATAATTACTGTCTTATAAGTTATAATTACATTGATCTCATTGCTCTAGCATTTTATGTTGACTGAGCATTGATGTTTTTGTTAACAAAATTTTGGGTGGGGAACTTCATGTAAGTTCCTATAAATATCTTCAAGATAAAATGGCCCAAAATGGACTTATCTAAGTTACCCCTTCCAGATCTATTGGTTTACAACTCTCCTGACTCCCAACAGGGATGGTATAGTGTTTTATAATGTTTTTCTGAATGGTGCCTTAGCATTTTTGCATGCGTCCTTTGCAAGACCCAGAAAGAACACAGTTCAGTGGCAATGGTTCATCTCATAAGCATATCTGGTAGAGCTACTGCTCTGTTTATATTATGGCAATTCATGGCATCTTATTTTGGATTAATTCTAGTTTAATAGAGTTTTCAATTTGAGAAAACCTGCTTATTTTTGCTTAAGCCCTGTCAATTGTGTCTTTTCCTTTCTTTCAGGAGATACTGACAGTCAGCCCCCACTGCTGGATAGAGCAACCCTACAACTTCCCAAAGGTAGTACAGTTTTGTTCATTTGGGAAGGATGTTTGCTATCCATCACTGAATTCTTTATTGATAATGTTTCTGCTTTGACTTTACTAACCAATTTGGTTTCTTCCCTTCAGGTCTGACTGTGTTGCAGACTGTATTTATCGATGGTCCACAGTTGGGTGTCTTCTGCACAGAAACCATTCTTAAGGGTATTCGGTTTGGTCCTTTCCAAGGCAAAGTGGTCAACACTAGCGAGATTAAAACTTATGATGACAATTCTTTGATGTGGGAGGTACTTGAAATCACACCTTCTGCCTTAGAACAAATTAAAAGGGGGGACAGGTGGGGGGGGAGAGAAACAATATACATCCCGCTGCCATGCATGGTACAACCATGCAGGTTATATACCAGCCTCTCTATTCCTGAATTTGTTCATTTTTTAAAAATAAGAATTCCTCAAGGAATTTTCCAAAGTCTCAATATCAAAGGTTCAAAAATCTATTCTGGTTTTTCCAAAGTCAACCATTCAACTGGGGGTTAAAGGTGGTTCAATATTGGATAACAAGGTGTGAAAGCCTTGCCTAAGAAATACCTGGGTGTTTGCATTCCTCAAATATGTGTTTATTTGTTTTTCAGATTTTTGAAGATGGCCAGTTGAGTCATTTCATTGACGGCAGAGGTACTTCTGGAAACTGGATGTCATTAGTGAACTGTGCCCGCTTCCCTGAGGAGCAAAACCTGACAGCCCTTCAGTGCCGAGACCAGATCTATTATGAGAGCTGCAAAGAAATTACACCTGGCCAAGAACTGCTGGTCTGGTATGGTGATGGTTACTCGCAGTTTCTTGGCATCCCTATCAGCCTCAAAGGAGCAGCAGAAGAAAAGCGAACCCCACATCGTAGTGAAGGTCAGTTCACAATGTATTGAAGGTCAGTTTGCAAACCTTTCCCCTTTGAATAGCAGTTAAACTGCAAACAATTGGTCATCTTTTGACCCTTGCATGTTATGAGCCCCTACAAATCTTGTGGCAAACAGACACACAACAACAAAAACCCCGTGTAGTTAGAACAAACCTTTATTAAATTCATTATGGGTAATGTGCTATGCAAGCAAGCAGTGTCTTGATTTGGCTAACAATCTCCCATAGGCTAATGGTCGAAAGTAAGGGTCCTTCTTTCTAAGAAAACTGAGGTGTTTAGTTAAGAACATAAGAAGAGCCATGCTGAATCAGGCCAAAGCCCATGAAGTCCAGCATACAGTGGCTCACCAATTGTCCATGGGGATCTTGAGCAGAAAGAGAAAGCAAGACCCTCCCTTTCTCCTGACCCCCAACAAGTGGTACTCAAGGTAATCCTGCCTGCCCCAACCAACATACAGGTGGCACATGGACATCCGCTTCAATGACCACCAATACACTTGGCAGTTGGGTCTCAGTGTTGAGACACAAACACAGTTCTTGATTGCTGGAGGATGCAAATGTTTTTTTTTAAGGGGTACAGGAGCTATACTTGGTTCTCAGAGGCAAAAACATATAAAGGGAGCATTAAAAGTGAATTAAGTCATAGAATATATTTTCAGAAAGGGAAGCTGTCTTTCAGTTAAAATACTGGAAACTTCACCAGTGCAGTTTTCAATTTAGCTTTTATCTAGTCATTTCCTTTGTTATATAGAACAAGTTTGTCCCCAAAATACTTTTTAAAAAGACAACTGGACTTTCTTGTTTTTCTTGGAGGACTTTTCACTTCTCATCCAAGAAGCTTCTTCAGTCTCTGAAGAAGAGCTGCAGAAGTGTCTTAGATGAGAAATGAAAGGGCTTCAAAGAAAAACAAGGAAGTCCAGTTGCCTCTTGAAAAAGCACCTTTGGGACAACCAGGATCTCGATGACTTAGAAATCTCTATAGACAGAAGAACTTTGTATTGTACTTGCCTTCTGATTGCTGCCCGAATCTTTTTGCTGTAAGCTGTCTTTAGATCAGTGATCGGGTGCTGAAAGAGCTTGTGCACGCACTATGGCGCATGCGTGAGCGCCCACACCATATTTCAATGCCTGGAGAGGGCGAAAACAGCTCCCCCCCCCCCACCCGAGGCCCTCTAGAGGCGAGAAATTGACTGTTTCCCAACTTCTGTTGGGTCCAGTAGGCTTATGTTTCACCCTCCCCAGGCTACAAAGACTTTCCTGGAGCTAGGGAAGGGTAAAAACGCCCTCCACCATCCCACCAAGCTCTGGAAGCCAAAAACACCTTCCCAGAGCCTCTTTGCAAGCCAAAAACCAGATGGCTGGCGCACACATACATGTTGGAGCTGAACTAGGGTAACGGCTCGCGTGCCAGCAGATATGGCTCTGCATGCCACCTGAGGCATCCGTGCCATAGGTTTGCCATCATTACTTTAGATCCTCCGCCCCGAGTCTTCGGAGAGGGGCGGCATATAAATCCAATAAATTAAATAAATAAATAAATAAATGATTTCCCCTCCTTTTTTTTGTAGAATCTGTGGAGGGCTATGAATGCGGGCGGTGTGAGAAAGTCTTTGCCTACAGATACTATCGGGACAAACATCTGAAGTACACACGGTGTGTGGACCAAGGGAACAGAAAATTCCCATGCCACCTTTGCAACCGATCTTTTGAAAAACGGGACCGTCTGAGGATCCACGTTCTTCATGTTCATGAGAAGCACAGACCTCATAAAGTAAGGCATTCGGTATCTTTGTTATTCTACTAAAATCTCTGGGGAGTCCTCTATGATTTATAACAGTGGAAGCAGCAGTGATGAGGAAAGTGTTGTTAAGCATAATTAGAGTGTCATCTCATTTCAATTTCTCAGGACTGGGCTTTTGGGACAGGCATTTCTTCATTAGCATAAGACAAAGGAGACAAGGGATCATCTGTTGGGATTATTTTTCTGTTGGAATTCTCCTCAAGAAGCACTCAGTGCACAATCTTACTGGAAATTAAAATGTAATACAGTACCATGAAATTTATTTCAGACTAAATATGGTTCTAGGCTTCTAACTTGATGGCTTTAATCCATACTACCATTTCTTGTAGTCTTCATTTGTAATCTTGCCTTATGCTTTCAAATAATTGAACAGGTTTTTATCACAAGTCATACTCTCTAATATTTTAGTATCTGATAAGTATATGTGTGTGAGTCTTCTAAATTTTAGTTTTCATTTTATTGATGGAGACTAAGTGAAGAATGTTGGTGATTCTCTTGTTGGTTTGTGCTAGAACTTCAGCACCTTGTCTGGTTTCAACCTGGATTCCTGAACATCACCAGACTGGGCTGCAAATATCAAGAAACCTATTGATGGCAGAAACCTCCATCCAGTTATCTAGTGCTTATTTTGCCCAAAGATGTACAATCAGCATACAGATGATATCACTCCTCGTGGTGATAGGTGGTCTCCACCAGAGGCATCATATAGATGTTAAACAGGAGTGGATAAAATAGCGACCCTTGAAAGGATCCTGAAAGGCAGGGATCAGGTTTGTTAACCCTCATCAGCAGCCTCAGGGAAAGGAAGTGAACCAGGACAACACAGTGCTCTCCAACCCCTGGAACCATTCCAGAAGAATAGCATGGATGATAGTATCAAAAGCTGCTGAAAGTGTGAGAATAGAAAGGCTGCCACCATCTTTCTCCTGCCCAAGGTCATCAAAAAGTGCAACCAATGCCATTCCCATCCTATATCTATGCCTGAATCCCATGTGAAAGGGATTCATCTGCAGCACAATCACTTTCAAATGGGAAGGTTGGAGTCAGGATGAAAAGCATCCATATCAGTGGGATCAAGCAATGCCGTCTTTAAGAAGGGGGAGAATCATAACCACCATAAAGGACTGAAGCACCACTCCCTCTCCCAGAAAGGCATTTATCACCACCAGCAACCACCTGTGCATCATCTCTTGGGATGCCTTAGCCCAGGGCTGTCAAAATTGCATCCTCGCAGCAGCATATCATGTATCACAACTTTTTTTCCCCTTCCCCTAAAATGGGTGTGGGCATGGCCAGCTCATGATGCATTCAGTCTGCGGGCTGCAAGTTTGACAGCCCTGCCAAGGCCTGTTAGGGACACAGTGCAAATGAACTGAAGCACATTTATTTCCAAATCTGGAGGCTTTAAAAGAAATCAAGAAATATATTAGATATTTAATATTCTGAGTAGATTTTCAATAATTCAAGCTGTCTGACCTAGCAGGAAATAAGTGCAATATTTTTTTAAAAAAAAATCTTTTAATTTTAATGATTTCTGAAAACTTCTCATTGAGATAGTTAAAAAGTTTTTTTTTTAATTTCCTGCTAGGGAAGCTTAAGAGAAACTGTTATACACTGCTCAAAAAAAATAAAAATAACACTTAAACAACACAGTATAACTCCAAGTAAATCAAACTTTTGTGAAATCAAACTGTCCACTTAGGAAGCAACACTGATTGACAATCAATTTCACATGCTGTTGTGCACATTCAACTTTGTACAGAACAAGGTATTCAATGAGAATATTTCTTTCATTAAGATCTAGGATGTGTTATTTGAGTGTTCCCTTTATTTTTTTGAGCAGTATATTAGTTTTTATGCAAAATACCTATGATTGCAATTCAAGGAAATACGTAGTTGAAAGTAAATGTAGTTTAGTTCTCCAGTGAATATGTTTGAGGAGACATAATGGGGTGGGGTGAGGTATCATCAATACGCCGATGATACCCAGTTGTACATCTCCACCCCATGTCCAGTCAACGAAGCAGTGGAAGTGATGTGCCGGTGTCTGGAGGCTGTTGGGGCCTGGATGGGTGTCAACAAACTCAAACTCAACCCAGACAAGACGGAGTGGCTGTGGGTTTTGCCTCCCAAGGACAATTCTATCTGTCCGTCCATTACCCTGGGGGGGGGGAATTATTGACCCCCTCAGAGAGGGTCCGCAACTTGGGCGTCCTCCTCGAGCCACAGCTCACATTAGAGAAACACCTTTCAGCTGTGGCGAGGGAGGCGTTTGCCCAGGTTCGCCTGGTGCGCCAGTTGCGGCCCTATTTGTACCGGGAGTCATTGCTCACAGTCACTCATGCCCTCATCACCTCGAGGCTCGACTACTGTAACGCTCTCTACATGGGGCTACCTTTGAAAAGTGTTCGGAAACTTCAGATCGTGCAGAATGCAGCTGCGAGAGCAATCATGGGCTTCCCTAGGTATGCCCATGTTACAACAACACTCCGCAGTCTGCATTGGTTGCCGATCAGTTTCCGGTCACAATTCAAAGTGTTGGTTATGACCTACAAAGCCCTTCATGGCACCGGACCAGAATATCTTCGGGACCGCCTCCTGCCGCACGAATCCCAGCGACCAGTTAGGTCCCACAGAGTCGGCCTTCTCCGGGTCCCATCAGCCAAACAATGCCGTCTGGTGGGACCCAGGGGAAGAGCCTTCTCTGTGGGGGCCCTGACCCTCTGGAACCAGCTCCCCCCTGAGATTAGGATTGCCCCCACCCTCCCTGCCTTTCGTAAACTCCTTAAGACCCACCTCTGCCGTCAGGCATGGGGGAACTAAACATCTCCCCCTTGCCCATGTTGTTTTGCCATTGATTGATTGACTGTGTGTCTGTTTTTATATACATTGGGATTGTTTTATGAATTTATTAATTTTAAACTGTAATTAGATTGGTGGGCATTGGATTTGTTATTATGTACTGTTTTTATTATTGTTGTGAGCCGCCCTGAGTTTGTGGAGAGGGGCGGCATATAAATACAATAAATCTAATCTAATCTATAATAATAATAATAATTTATTAGATTTGTATGCCGCTCCTTTCCGAAGACTCGGGGCGTCTCACAACAATAATAGACATGCTTAGGATATGAGCTGCCTTTTAAAACGATTTTGACAACGGAGATCAGATGGTCTGGAAACAAAACCTGTATATGTTTCTTTAAAATATATGAATTATATGTGCATCTGACAGAGAATATTCACTATACACATATACAACACAATACAGTAATACCTCATGATACGAACTTAATTGGTGCAAGGAGGAGGTTTGTAAGACGAAAGGTTCGTAAGACGAAACATTGTTTCCCATAGGAAACAATGTAAAGTCAATTAATCCATGCAACCAAAAAACCCCCCGCAAAAAAACGGCTTTCGGCGACTGCTGGGAAGCCGCGCGGCTGTTTTAAAAGGTGACAGCCGGGCGGCGGGGCTTCCCAGAAGCCTCCCGAACGCCGGTTCGTAACTCGAAAAAAGTTTGTAAGAAGAGGCAAAAATTTTCTGAACCCCGGTTTCGGTTCAGGGGGGTGCTGGGAAGCCCCCCAGGCCGGCTGCGACCTTTTAAAACAGCCGCGCAGCTTCCCAGCTGTCTCCCGAAGCCGAACGCGGAAGTTCGGCTTTGGCGTTCAGCTTCGGGAGACAGCTGGGAAGCCGCGCGGCTGTTTTAAAAGGTGACAGCCGGGCTGGGGGGCTTCCCAGCAACCTCCCGAACCGAACCCGGGGTTCAGAAAAATTTTGCCTCTTCTTACGAACTTTTTTCGAGTTATGAACCGGCGTTCGGGAGGCTTCTGGGAAGCCCCGCCGCCCGGCTGTCACCTTTTAAAACAGCCGCGCGGCTTCCCAGCAGTCTCCAAACGCCGGTTCGTAACTCGAAAAAAGTTCGTAAGAAGAGGCAAAATTTTTCTGAACCCCGGGTTTGTATCACGAGTTGTTCGTAAGACGAGGGGTTCGTATCTTGAGGTACCACTGTACATAGTATCAAAAATTAATGTTACAATTTAAATGATTAGTTTTCTTGTCTTACCATAACTTAAATACATATGATCACAGTTTGAATTTAAGACAGCAATTACATATGTAATTGGAGGTTTTATTCAGTGCATTTGCCTTTTATATTGTATATATAGCAGCACAGAAATTAAATATTTTTTTAAAAATTGAGCAGATAATAGACTGGGAATAAACCAAAATTGGGCAGGGAGGAAAGAAAAGGTAGATCATCTTTCTTCTCACAGAGAAAGACATTTTTTGTACCTTGATGGCAATTAAGTATCCCAGATAAATAAAGAATGCTAGAATAATTATCAAGAGGGCATTCTTATTCTAATTCTGAAGTATCTTGTTAGAAACAGCTGTTTATACTTGTAAAAATAATATAGTAAGACTGGAGCTACATGCCAGATATTAATGTGCATGTTTGGGGAAGGTCTGTGGCATGCGCTTCAGATCGATGGTGTTGCAAAGTTAACCCTACTCTACTTGGATGTTGCTTGCATGCTCAAAAAGCAGACATCCCCAGATATGGCAACTTTAAGACTTTGGATTTGAAGGGAGTTGAAGTCCACAAGTCTTAAAGTTGGACATCTGCTCCAAATTCCCCCAAATTCTGAAATCTCCCAAAAATGGTTTGCTTTTGTTATATCTTTATACAGTGGTACTTCTACTTAAGAATGTAATTCATTCCGTGACCAGGTTCTTAAGTAGAAAAGTTTGTAAGTAGAAGCAATTTTTCTCATAGGAATCAATGTAAAAGCAAATAATGCGTGCAAACCCATTAGGAAAGAAATAAAAGCTCCAAATTTGGGTGGGAGGGGGATGAGGAAGAAGAGAAGGACAGTCACTGCCAAAGGAAGAAGGTGAGGTGAGGGGAATCAAAAAAATCTAAAACTTTTAAGGCTTAAAAAAAAAGAGTGACTCTTAAGGAGACAAGGAGAAGCACACGCCTCCCATACACCCGGCACAAGGCTGTCTCCTATACACTGCTCCAGAGAGAGAAACCCAGGGGAAATGGCAGGAAACTGGCCGGGCCTTCCTGCCACTTTCAAATTTCCTGGGAAATTTTTCCAGACTCGGGTTCTTAAGTAGAAAATGGTTCTTAAGAAAAGGCAAAAAAATCTTTAACACCCGGTTCTTAACTAGAAAAGTTCTTAAGTAGAGGCGTTCTTAAGTAGAGGTACCACTGTATCTTCAAAATAATTTTTGAAAAGTTCAGAGCCTCACATGTTATGCAGTGACAGACTGCTGTAAAGTGTGGGAATTAACCTGCATGAAATGAATGTGATCTAACTGCTTCTGCTGTTACAGATTGATTAGATTTTTTTCCCTCTCATTTTAGTGCTCTGTGTGTGGTAAAAGTTTCTCACAGTCCTCTAGTCTAAACAAGCACACAAGGGTACATTCTGGAGAACGACCATATAAGTGTGTATACTGCAACAAGGTGAGGAGATGTTTCTTGGAAGTCCCTTGCAATGTTTCAAATTTTCATAAATTGGGATATTTGGTCTCCTCGTTTGGATCATCTTTCACTAGAATGCTGTACTTGTGGAACCATTCTGAATTTGCCCTACCAGTTGCTTTCCTTCTGTTTGTAGCAAAGATGCTACATCTAAACTTTTGGATTAAGGAGCAGTTTTCACTCATAAGCATGAGATTAAGAACCCCCATAGTTATGAATACTACAGTTACTGAGACTGGACCTGATGTATTACAAAAATTTCATATTTCTGGCATTCTGTTTCTGGAGTATAAGATGCATCTTTTTACTCTCTTGAAAAGAGGGTGAAAACTTGGGTGCATCTTATACACCAAATGTAGCCCCACCCAGCCACCCACACCCATTGGCCTATGCATTCTACTCTCAATTTACTTCCTTGCAGCAAACAGGGCAGAGCCTGATTAGCACAAGCAACTGATGATCAGCCTCCCGACCTACAGCTGATGGAGGCTGCAGCCAGGCCACATGCTAAAACTGAAAGTGAAATTCATTGCAAGGAGGCAAATTGCTGGGAGGTAGAGGCAGAGGCAGAATTTTATTTTCTTGTGATAATCAGACTGCTGAAACTGGATGCAAGGAGGCAACTCAATAACCATAAAAGCCTGTAGAATGTTCAAATTATTAGACTTATTTTTAAAGACTTAAGAAGCTTTTTTAAATGAATGCTTGATCTGAAGAGGCCCAGTGCTATTACATCTTCTTTTAAATAGCAGAGAATGATGTATACTTCCAGAAAGCAACAGCAATTTTAACAGCATCTGTACAAGTATAATCTGAAATGTAACAGTGTCCTATTTTAGTGTTAAGATAAGGCAACTGAGTTAAACCCTGGCTTAGTCATGTTTATCTATTTAAATAATTGGGAGGAATTAGTGTGACTACATTTAAGAAAACTTTACGACATTGATATACTGCCATAATGTACATATCTCCAATTCTTTGCTATTTCTATGGGTCAGACACAGGTGCGCAGAAATGAACAGCCAAATATGCATACCGTCTGTAGTGTTTGCTGTGTGCTGGGAGGCAGAGGCAGATTTCCCCCCCCCTTTATTTTCCTCCCCCAAAACTAAGGTGTGTCTTATACTCTGAAAAATACAGGTAATTACTTTCTCCATCCTCCGTTCCCTTGATCTCTGCAGGCCTTCACTGCTTCCAGCATCCTGCGTACTCACATCCGCCAACATTCAGGAGAGAAGCCCTTCAAGTGTAAGCACTGTGGTAAAGTGTTTGCTTCACACGCTGCCCATGACAGTCATGTGCGACGCACACACAGTTCTAAAGACAAAGGCTCTAAATGTATGCTGTGTGATAAAATATTCCTGGAGGCAGAAGAATTTCGCTTCCATATGAAATTCCACAAAACACTTTAGCCAGCAAAGTAATGGTTGGGCCCATCTCTGCCTACCCGTGATGTTATATACATTGTAATATTGTGCTGTGTGTGTGCTGTATTTACAGGTAGGCAGAATGAGCTGGTCAAACGCAGGACATTATGACCTCTGCTATTTCAATCAATACATGGCCTTGTCTGCCAACCATTAATAAAGATATTGCTGCAACTTAGATTTCAGCTTTGTTGTTTTTTTTAATTGTGGCCATCATGGTTGTTTTTTTATGTGACCTGGGAAATAATGACTGTGACTCTTAGCAATAGTAACCTAAACTGGAGATGGACATATGTAACTAAGACTTCGTTTTGTCAGACAATGTCTTTTCCACCCAGGTAAAGTTTCTACTGATTTTTTTCTCAATGATTCTTTCTCTGATTATTTCTCATCTTCAGCTTTTAGTTTTTGTTTAGACCTGTCTTTTACCTGAGTAGTCTGTATATTCCATCTAAGGGCAAAAGATTAGTTTAAAGTAACTTCTGGATTTTTTATTCATGATGCAAATAGAAACCATTATCTCCACAAGGAAGGGCCTTCTTTTAAAGTCTGTGCCTTCTTCCACAATTTCATTTTGTGGAAGATGATCTTGCAGTCCTTATAAACAAAATCCATTAACTTAATTTTTCTCCCTTAACTTGTTTTCTAAAGCAGACTAGATTTGGTTTAGCAGGTATTAAACCAGGCATTGTGACTTTAAAACATAGTCTATGATTCATGTCTATTATAAAGGTGGTTGTGGTTTGTTCTATATTGATTAAACATAGCATAATGGAGAAACTCGGTCTTTATCTGGAAGATGATCTTGCAGTCCTTATAAACAAAATCCATTAACTTAATTTTTCTCCCTTAACTTGTTTTCTAAAGCAGACTAGATTTGGTTTAGCAGGTATTAAACCAGGCATTGTGACTTTAAAACATAGTCTATGATTCATGTCTATTATAAAGGTGGTTGTGGTTTGTTCTATATTGATTAAACATAGCATAATGGAGAAACTCGGTCTTTATCTGGATTTGGAGACTCTCAAAAGTAGCATGGGTATACGTATATAGAATAAGAAAAGAAACACAATGCTCCCATTGTTGATGTATACAGGACTATTGTACCTTGGTTGCGAAAGTGTTGAAGAATTCTCTGATACAGATAATCCTTCAGTTACATTTAGAATTGGGACCTGAATTCCCATCACTGAGTGGTGGGGTCATAATATCACACGACTGCATCATTTAGCTATGGCAATCCTGCCATAACCTGTTAACTGAATCCCACCAGTCATTACCTGAGGATCCATCCCAATTCTGGACTTGACCCCTTCAACTCCGGAACCTCATTTTTGCTATGGTAAGGGGCTGCTGCCCCTACAACTCCCTCTACTGCCTGTTCTCCCCCTTTCTGCTCCTTTGGCAACCCTACTTTGCAGTGAGGGAAGCAACCTTAAAACTGTGTCTCTGGGACTTGGTGCACCATGGCTACTCTTGGAAGCTGCAACCACCACAACCCTGCAAAGGGACTTAAAGGTGCATCACCCCTCTAAGGCGCCAGGAAGCCCCAGTGCAGTGCAAAACCTTTGCAGGTCAAAGTCTAGCTTGCCCTAGTGATGTAAAGCTGCAATTTCTGTAGCCTAATTACCCATACCACCCTCTA
Organism: Erythrolamprus reginae; assembly: GCF_031021105.1. NCBI lineage: Eukaryota > Metazoa > Chordata > Lepidosauria > Squamata > Dipsadidae > Erythrolamprus > Erythrolamprus reginae. The sequence continues at coordinate 216,218,434 of NC_091952.1, read as the reverse complement.
CTCTGAGGCCCTTACTTGCCCCACTGACCTTCACTGTCTTCTTGTTTCTACTGCTGATGAGCTGTTCCTGCCCTGGTCTTTTGTGAGGCAGCTGCTGGCCATGTGAAACTTTCCCTAGGACTGTCATGTGCGATTTGCAGAAGAAAATCTTTTGAAAATCTTGTTCAACCAGAAGCTGCCTTGCAAAGGGCCAGACCAGGCATACATGGTTAGCATCGGGAGCAAAAATGTGGCAGAAATTAGTCGGGACAGCAAGAGCTGTGGAGTTCCAGGGCCTGAAAGGGAATAGAGACGATGGGATAAGCAGGTAGAGAGTTGAAACATCTCTGCAGCCATAAGGCTGACTGGAGACATGATTGCAGTGGTCATGTCTTAAGGGACGAGTCATCAGTTCTTTCTTTAGCAGGGCCATAACTATGAATGGTCGCTGAACAAATGGATGCAAATTGAGGATTATCTGTATAGAAAATTCTGTTCTATCTAGCAGAAGTTTGTATTTTTCAGCTCTACAAACCTAGTAACATTTGATTTTCTGCATAAGGATGCTAAACTTGAAAGGAATATTATTTGTTGGTTAGGGAACATTTGGCCTGTCGGAAGCTTGTCAATACAGCAGAATGCTTGTTGTGAACCGCTATAATCAGTTTTTCCATAGTTCTTTTTCTCTCCTTGATTGTCTATGTAAAATTTCCCTCTGCCAGTGTAGCCTCGAGTCACTGAATGTTATCTATTGTGGTAGATAACATTCATTATTATAAATACTGAAGTAGTTACAATAATTGAATTATGTTATTAACAATTGTCTTATCTTACTCAAGGATGCTACTTAAGCATAAATATGTCAGAAGAGGCTGTATAAATACATTTTCTTAGCATTGTAAACAAAATATTTAAAGTGAAACCCTAAACTAGTAAACACACACAATTATAAGCAAGAAAGAATATAAAGTAATCTAGTAAATTGCATGGGGAAAAGAGGGCATGAAAACAAGTTTGTTCAATATGGGTTAAAATGTTGTTGTTGTTTTTTAAAAAAATACTGGTTAAAAGAAAATGGCTGGAAACAGAAATATGCTAATATGGCAACACAGATATTTATATTGTTCCTTTCCCCATGGAATAAATAATGCACACAATTAGAACATGTTTAATAAAGAGTTGATTTGCTCAAAATCATTCAGTAAAGAATGGAAAGTGGGTGATTGTCGTTTTTTGATCAATCATAGCAATATTATGATCCAATGCTGAAATACAATAGGACATTGACTATGAAGTGAAAGTGTATTTAATAAGCATGTATACAGGGATTTAGACTAAAAGATGGCTTGCATTTTAAAATGTATAAGATGATATTTTGTTATGAGGAATGTTATTTTAAAATATTGAAACATTTATTTCAGCCAACTGAGTGTATTGTCTCTTGCCCAAGTGAAAACAATGGGGATGAGATAAGGATTGAGAATTGTTTAAATATAGTTTGATTGTTAGCTGACAATTGAAATTAAAAATTTGTATGTTTAGGAATGGTTTACCAAATGGTTTACTTTAACTTGTCTGATTATCAGAAATTTTGCCGGTACTGCAATCTTATAAAGAGATGTATTTATAAAATTCTTATATGAATATTAAAGCTTGTAAGAAAATACATAATAGAATTACAGCTTTTAATTTAAAAAAAATGTGCACTAGCCTTATGCTGCTCCTTTTGCATATTTGTACTTATCATAAATGTGTAACTTCAAATATATTTGCACTGAACTGTTATAATATGCTTGCAGAGTGGTGGTTAAGAAAAGATTCACAGTTGTTTACTTCAGAATATAGCTGCTAAAACTAACTTTCCTTGATTTTTAAAGTTATCCTGCTGTGCTTCAGTTTTGCCTTTCCATGCTTTCTTTGATAAACATTGTGCTTTTACTTCTTAGTTTTCATCCTGAGAACATTTGTGTGCTGAAGATACAAGATATAAAATAATTAAAATAATCAATTTGATCTACTATGTCTCTTTCTTGCCCTCATTAGTAAAATTACTAAATTTAAAGACCACAACTTTCTTGACCAAATTCTGAAAATACCTGCAAGGAAATATTCTACTAAAATTCAAGATATGTATTTTATACAGTTTATATGGATGATAATCCACGTATAAACAGTAAAGTATATTTTAACTGGCTTTTGACAAGCAACCTATGTGTGTGAAAAATTCCATGTTAGCAGGTCTGTGAATCAGCTTTCTCTAAATTTGGCATTCTCTAGATTTGTTATTTCTATAGCTCTTAGTACAATATTTGTAAGTAACCAGATTTTTTTTTTTGTAGGATTGGGGGAAGAAAAAATTGTCAGAAAACAAAGATATCATTTTGTTGACACAAACAGTGCGTCTAAAATTGTATGTAGCTACAAAAAGGATTCTGTTGTAACATATTATTAATATATTATTTACTGACAACTTATGTCAGTAAACGTGGAAAAGATTTTTATATGGGTCCATAGGTTTATTAACCTGGATCCAGACCCCTCAAGTAATTTTTTGCTAATTTTTCCAGGTTTTACTATGAAATTCAAAGGTTCACAGGGGATGATTATAAGATCTGCAAACGTTTTTCAGTACAACCTAGTTACCTACAAGTAGAATTTTTACTATCCTTGCCATGAATTCAGGCTCATTTATTGCAATCACCCATTTGGAACCCTTTAGTGGGCAGCAATAATGGGTGTATAGTAGCATAAAACATTTGAAGCTCACTTGAGTTGACAAGTCTGATGAAATAACATTATTGCAATTAGTTTTTTAATTCTAAGATTACAAATGCCCTCAGTTCTTCAGTGAATTGATAAAAAGTTGGGAATGTGCTGCTGCAATATGTGACTTTCTTCATACTTTCAAACAGGACATCATCTGAGTTATGAACATCTGCCTTGTTAAGCTTGGAAACAAATACAAGGGTTTGTAGCCAAATCAGGTATTCATTTCATACATCCACTTATTGAACGTTTATGCTTAGAAATGAATGCACTGCTCTTTGAACTGGCTTGATCCCAGAGGGTCAATATGCTTCAAATTTAAGTGCAGAATATTGATATTAGAATAATAGTAAATTCTCAAGATCCCCATTCTATTTCCCCCCTTCGGCAGGTGACGAGACAGCTTGCAAAATGCCAAAACAACTTGGGCTACTTCCACTTTTGTTTTACTGTAGGTTGAGAAAAGGATGCCCATAATTTCTGCCCTTTGGGAGTGAAGGCGGTGGGGGGGGGGAGTCCTTAACACAAGCAACCCCTTCGCTAATAACCTTCTGTTCCTGTAAACATCCCATTAACTGTAGATATTATTTTTAAAAGTGTGAATAAATTCTCCTCTAGGCCCCTAACAATGTAAATAAAAACAATGATGTAAAAACACCTAAAGCATCAAAAGTACCAGAAAAAAAAATAAGCCAATGAATAACAATAGGGTGCTTGCAATCTCACTGCCAATCAAAGCAGTTCTGTTCCAGACAAAAGTAGCTTTGATGACTCCTGAAGCTGAGGAAGGACAGAGCTGATCAAATCAATGCAGGAAGGATATTCTAAGTTTGGGTCTGGCTATCAAAAGAGCCCATTTTTGAGGACTTCTGTTGGCAAAGAGGTGACCTGAAGAAATTTGTCGCTGTTTAGTGAGTAGATCTATATGAAAGAAACCATTCTATCGGGTCTTTGGCGACAACCAGCCCTTTGGATCCCAGAAGCAGTACAGCAATTGCTTAAGTGTTCACTGTGACTAGGATGTGAGTGATGTAAGAGAATCTCCTCCATCTCCTTGCTGCACGTGATGTAATTCAGCAAAAGCCCTCCTAGCAAAATGTAAATATAAGAAAATCCTCAATCTGCAAATCACTTGTTTTCAAATTTCGCATTTCTCTGGAATTGTTAGGTGCACAAACCCCCAAACACTCCATCTTGAATCTGCTCAATCTGAATCTGTTTTCACCTATCCCTACCCTGCAACCCCCCATGCACTGAATCAAGCACTTCTGGCACAACACCTGTTTGGTCCAGGGATGAAATGTGTCAATTTATCTCATTGATATATTCATGATACTAGAGCTGACATACCTTATCAATGTGCAGGTGTCAAAAAGTTTCCAGTAGATTCCTTTCTCAAACTGGAACTTCCCCATCAGGAAGGAGAACTGTTACAAAAAATTATTCCCTTGCCAATTGTTTGGAAACATCTCAATAAGATACATGTTTGATATTATTGAAGGTTGAGGACTAGTAGAGTTGTACTCTTCCCATAATAGTCTTCCCTAAGTGAGCATGCCATATCATGACCTGAAGCATGACTGGCAAGGGCCCAACTAGACTAGTTTTCATGGCTTCGAGAAGTTGCAGGGCTGCTACTTTCTATAAACTTCCCAAACAGGAAAGATTGGAAACAGATCTAAAATTACCCAGCATAAATGGGTCAAGCGACTGTTTCTGGGGCAGAAGGCACAGATGCAATGGGGATATTTTATTTATTTATATCCTATCTTTATTATTTTTAAAAATACCGTATTTCTCAGAGTATAAGACGCAACAGAATATAAAATGCATCTTAGTTTTGGGGGAGGAAAATAAGGAGAAAACAAATTGCCTCTGCCTCCCAGCAAACAGATGATATTTATTTATTTAGTTATTTATTTAGTTAGTTATTAGATTAGTATGCCGCCCCTCTGTAGACTCGGGGTGGCTCACAGCATACAATAAGAGAATTCATAACAAATCTAATAAATTTAAAGAACATTTTAAAACCCCATTATTAAACCAGACATACACACAGACACACCATGCATAAATTATATAGGCCCAGGGGAGGGAGGGGGAATGCCTTAATTTCCCCATGCCTGACGGCAGAGGTGAGTTTTAAGGAGTTTACGGAAGGCAAGAAGGGTGGGGGCAGTTCTAATCTCTGGGGGGAGCTGGTTCCAGAGAGTCAGGGCCGCCACAGAGAAGGCTCTTCCCCTGGGACCCGCCAGATGACATTGTTTAGTCGACAGGACCCGGAGAAGGCCAACTCTGTGGGACCTAATCGGTCGCTGGGATTCGTGCGGCAGAAGGCGGTCACGGAGATATTCTGGTCCGATGCCATGAATGGCTTTATAGGTCATAACCAACACTTTGAATTGTGACCGTAAATTGATCTGCAACCAATGCAGACTGTGGAGTGTTGGAGTGACATGGGAATACCTGGGGAAGCCCATGATTGCTCTAGCAGCTGCATTCTGCACGATCTGAAGTTTCCGAACACTTTTCAAGGGTATCCCCATGTAGAGAGCATTATATACAATATTTTCTGTGTATTTCTGTGCATGTGTGTCTGGCCCAGATAAATAGCAACGAATTGGAGAAATGTACATTATGGCAGTATATTAATGCCAGAAAGTTTTTTTAAAAATTCCTCCCAATTATTTAAGTAGATCTACTCCAAACATGTTTCAGGGTTTAAGTCAGCTGCCTTATTTCAACTGCTACATTTCAGATTATACAAATCCTGTTAGAAGTTGATGCGGCTTTCTGGAAGTATAGTTGTTCTCTGCTATTTAAAAGAAGAGACAATAGCGATGGGCCTCTTCAGATCAAGCATTTATTTTAAAAAACTTCTTCATTTTATTAAGTTGTCTAGAACAATAATAAAGCAGTATTTAAAAAAATAAGTGCAATAATTTGAATATTCTATATGCATTTATAATTATTGACTTACTTCCTTGCAGAAAACAACGGTCAGCACAGTCTGATTAGCACAAGAAAATACAATTCTGCCTTGCCTCTCTGCCAGCAATTTGCTCCCTTGCAGCCTTAGTTTCCCTTTCATTTTAGCATGTGGGCTTGCTTGAACCTTCAATCAATCAGCTGAGGGTTGGGAGGCAAATAATCAGTGGCTTGTGCTAATCAGACTCTGCACTGTTTACTGCAAGGAGGGAAATTGCTGGCAGGCAGAGGCCAAAGGGTGGAGGTGGCTGGGAGAGACTACATTCAGTGTATAAGATGCATCCAAGTTTTCACCGTCTTTTGGAGATGTTGGTAAAAAGGTGTATCTTATACAGTACTCTGAAAAATACGGTAAGTCAAGGTGGAAAACTTATCCAATACATCTTCCTCTTTCCATTTTTCCTACAACAAGAAATGGATTTTACTAAGACGGAAGTCATGTTTCCCACTTTCTAGCCTCGTGTCTTAATTACTAGACCAGTGGTTCTCAACCTAGGGGTCGTGACCCCTTTGGGGGGGGTCGAATGACCATTTCACAGGGCAAATTTCCCATAGTGTTAGGAACTAAAGCTTCCATTCTGGTGCCTTGGAACATATTTTTACAATCCAACCAATCAGGATATACAGTGGGGATGTCCCTCTGACCTTCCTGTCAATCAGCTTAAAGCTCTGTTGGGAGAATTTGTGCTAGACGTATGGTTGGGGGTCACCATAACATGAGGAACTGTATTAAGTGGTTGCGGTATTAGGTTGGGAACCAATGCACTAGACTAAACTGGCTTTCTTAAAGCAGTGCTGACTCTCAAAGTAGTGCTGATTATCATCCTACGAGAGGCTATATGGGGAACAGAGGAACAAATAGGAAGTGGCTTCACAAAATGAAGTAATACAAAGTCGCAGTCTTACCAATTGGCATTGTAGATGTGGAGTCCAACTCCTTTTTAAATTTAAATAATTCTGTCAGCCAGTCAGTCTCAGAATGTTTCACAAAGGAAGTGATTATCATATTGTCTTAAGAGAGAATAATTCCATTTTAAACAACTATTGGGCAACACTGAGCAGATACAATCAGAATGATAAAATAATCTCCTTTTTTATATTCTTTGCTACCATGGACAAGAACACAGTAGTAGGTCCTACCTAACATGGGTCTCCGTCCAATGGTGTTCTAGGTATCTCCGGGACCGCCTTCTGCCACATGAATCCCAGTGACCAGTTAGGTCCCACAGAGTTGGCCTTCTGTGGGTCCCGTCGACTAAACAATGTCGTTTGGCGGGACCCAGGGGAAGAGCCTTCTCTGTGGCGGCCCCGGCCCTCTGGAACCAGCTCCCCCCAGAGATCAGAATTGCCCCCACCCTCCTCACCTTTCGTAAGCTTCTTAAAACCCACCTCTCTCGTCAGGCATGGGGAAATTGAGATATTCCTTCCCCCTAGGCCTATACAATTTATGCATGGTATATTTGTGTGTATGTTCGGTTTTTAATAAGGGTCTTTTAATTATTTTAAATATTAGATTTGTTATATGTTGTTTCATTATTGTTGTTAGCTGCCCCGAGTCTACGGAGAGGGACGGCATACAAATCTAAATAAATAAATAAATAAACACACACACACACACACACACACACGCACACACACATACATACATATATACATCCATACATACATAATATCTCTTCTGCTTCGTCTTTCTGAGCTCCTCAGTAAAGCAAGCGGCAGCAGTGAATCTGCGAGATGAGAAAAACCACTCCAGTAGTCTAGTCTCCCTTAATTTTCAAATTCAGCAAAAACATGTGACATACATACATACATACATACATACATACATACATACATACATACATACATACAAAGGTCTTGGCATATTCGGGTTTCTTCCCATGTAAGTTTCAGAAAGGAAGAAACCCAAATATGCCAAGACCTTCATACCTGTACCCATGAAAATTTATGAATATATATATATACACACACACACATACTCAAACACACAGAGAGATGAAATATAGACTAAAATATAGACTAAAGAAATCTTCCAATTTCTTTTTCTGTAAGTTTTCAAAATCATATTAAATACAATTTTAAATATCTGAACCTACAAGATATAAATATAGGAAATTACTAAATGTCAAAGAACTTATGAAAAAGACTGCAGGAGAATTGCTGAGCTAGATGAAATTAAAGTATTGTTAATACATTCTATTGTTGGTCTCTATTCAGCAATATTGTAATACTGTAATACTGCAATACTGTACATATCATGTGTTATTTGTGTGTGGGGGAGGTTGTATTCTTTTTGTCTGAGACTTCCATATCTGTCAGATGGTTAGATAAGCATTATTTATTTATTTATTTATTCATTCATTCATTCATTCATTCATTATTTGATTTGATTTGATTTGATTTGATTTGTATGCTGCCCCTCTCCGTAGACTCGGGGTGGCTTACAGCAATGATAAAAACAATATATAATGACAAATCTAATAGTTAGAATCTAAAATATAAATAATACATTTTTAAAAAAATTTTAAAGACAAGAAACCCCAATATATGAAAACATACATACAATTATATCATAAAAAACTACATAGGCATGGGGAGATGTTTATATAAACCTCAACCAGAACAATCCGTATTCCTACTGCATGTAAACAATGAGGACTGTAGCTCCACCATTGGGGAATACCTTGCTTAGAAGACTAGAAGTCTCTTTAAAGGAAGAAGGATGACAAGAGATCCAGCAGAAGGTCACCACCATGAATTTAACCTGCAGGACTAGCTAATTGATTTCACTTGCTTTGCATGATCCCTGTAAGAGTATTTTAAATGTTGAATGGGGAGTATTCTAAATAGAAAGGACAAGAGGCTTTTGGCAGTGTCAATTGGGCTTTAAATGGAGAGGAATGGGTCCCCCTGTAATGTGAATGACAATAGAACAGTAATATAGTCCTAAAGCTCAGGCTGAAACAAAAGCAACTAGAGTTAACATCTGCTACCCTTTGGCTAATTCCAGCATGTCACCAAATGGCCTAACCTTTTCTTCCTCTCAGCCCCCCCCCCAACCTCTTTTTCAATAGCTCTTGCTCTACTGTACTTAATGGAATGGGGTGAGGGGGAAAAAGAAAAAGAAGAGAGTTGTTTCTCCCCATGGAATGGAAGAAAGCAGTCAAGAGATTAGTGAGTTACAGATAATGCAGCAAACAAATATTGATTAAACCAAACTGCTCATTAAACAAAGAAAACCATTCAATCCAATAGACTTTATTTCAGAGCTGAAGTAATCGGCACTCTTGAAATTGCCGTATCTAAAATCCTGGTTTGCACATCTGAGTGGGAGAGATTTTCTTCCCATAAGATCTGGTTGTGAGAATACAGTGTTCCCTCGATTTTCACGGGTTCAAACTTCGCGGATAGCCTATACCACGGTTTTTTCAAAAAATATTAATTAAAAAATACTTCACGGGTTTTTTTCTATACCACAGTTTTTCCTGCCCGATGACGTCGTACATCATCGCTAATCTAAATTTTTGCAAATAAATAACAAAAAAAATAATTATTTATAATTTATAATTGTTTATCAATATCAGGATCACTAAGTGTCTTATTCAGTGGTGAGTACCAATAATAATGGTGAGTAAATGGTTGTTAAGGGAATGGAAGATGGTAATTTAGAGGTTTAAACTGTTAAGGAAAGGCTTGTGATACTGTCCATAGCCAAAAATGGTGTATTTACTTCCGCATCTCTACTTCGCGGAAATTCGACTTGTCGTGGGCGGTCTCAGAACGCATCCCCCGCAAAATCGAGGGAACACTGTATATGAAAATATGGGAAAATATTTATTTAAACTGTAGAATGATGGCGCAGTTGTGTATGGCAGTGTTTCCCAACCTTGACAACTTGAAAATATCTGGACTTCAACTCCCAGAATTCCCCAGCCAGCATTTGCTGGCTGGGGAATTCTGGGAGTTGAAGTCCAGATATCTTCAAGTTGCCAAGGTTGGGAAACATTGGTGTATGGAACAGTTGCAGAAGGGAGCTGCTAAGGTGGAATGGATGATGTGTGCTCGCCCCCATGGCTCTGAGTGCTGGCGGAGTCCAGCGTAATTCTGCTACTGCACCTGGACAGCACCTGCGTGTCCATGCACGATTTCGCTACCTGCCCAGATGCAGTAGCAGAATTGCGCTGGACTCCGCTAGCACTCAGAGCCATGGGGGCGAGCACACATCATCTATTCCACCTTAGCAGCCCACCTCTGGTTGTATCCAAGACAAGGGTGTCTGCAGGGTGCAAGATGGTAGCCGTAATGGGCCAATTGTAATGTCCCATGTTTTTTATGTGCATCCATATAAAACACAGCTGGAGTTTCAGTTGTTCTGCTGAAGCTGCTTTATTACCTTTTTTTAAACCAGGCTCTGCAGATACGCCTGAACAGCCTTTATTGGATCCTATACTCATTCGTATCCACACCCTGGCAAGGCTTTCCATCCCCCTTTAAACCTACTCTACATATAGATGAGTAATAAAAGGCAGGTGAGTCATGTTCAATTTCTGGGGGACGATATTGAAATGGTTTGACCACTGGCTTTTTTGAGGAGAAGGTCAATTTCTAATCTACTTTACAGCCCTGGTATTCCTGGCAGACTCTTATCCTAGCATAAACTGATTAGACTTTTCCCTGTTTAGGTTTTTGAGACCAGCAAGGTCGCCTAGTGCAGTGTTTCCCAACCTTGGCAACTTGAAGATATTTGGACTTCAACTCCCAGAATTCCCCAGCCAGCATTCGCTGGCTGGGGGATTCTGGGAGTTGAAGTCCAAATATCTCCAAGTTGCCAAGGTTGGGAAACACTGGCCTAGTGTAGCAAGTGGAAAACAAAATTGAATTTAAATTATAGCCAGAAGTAGCTATCTCAAGACATCCAAAACATCCAGCATTAGGACATTCACTCAAGAAACCAATTTTTCTTTGTTTGTTTCTCAGCTACTTCACTTCATCTTCACAGGGGAGGAGTCATCCTTTTAATTTATTTTATTTATTTATGAAGGTTATAGAGGATATACTTGTAGTGAAACGTATCAAAGAAAGAAGAGATATAGGAATAAAATATATCAATGCAAGAATAGAAGAAAAGATACAGGAGATATAGGAGAGACAATAGGACGGGATGGAAGGCACACTAGTGCACTTATGCACGCCCCTTACTGACCTCTTAGGAATCTGGAGAGGTCAACCATGGACAGTCTAAGGGTAAAATGTTGGGGGTTAGGGATGACACTACCGAGTCCGGTAATGAGTTCCACGCTTCAACCACTCGATTACTAAAGTTGTATTTTTTACAGTCAAGTTGGAGCAGTTAATATTAAGTTTGAATCTGTTGTGTTCTGGTTGAAGCTGAAGTAGTTGTTGACAGGCAGGATGTTGCAGCGTATGATCTTGTGGGCAATACTTAGATCATGTTTAAGGCGTCGTAGTTCTAAGCTTTCTAGACCCAGGATTGTAAGTCTAGTTTCGTAAGGTATTCTGTTTCGAGTGGGGGAGTGAAGGGTTCTTCTGGTGAAGTATCTTTGGATATTTTCGAGGGTGTTAATGTCCGAGATGTGGTATGGGTTCCAAGCAGATGAGCTGTATTTAAAGATGGGTCTGGCAAAAGTTTTGTAAGCTCCAGTAAGTAGTGTGCACCGCTGGTCCTTCGGTAGCCATGTAAGGTCACTTTTTTCTTTGAGAAGTATGTGTCCCTGTGTGGTTGGAAGGGCATCTGGCCTTTGGATTCCCCTCTAATCTCCTGCCCCACATCAACAAGGGACCTGCTACTGTTGCTGGTGGGGGTCCCACAAGGAGCTTCACTTTTCAATGTGTTTGACTCACAGGCTCTTTCTAAGTGGCTACCTGTCAGTTTCCATTTCAGCCTCACCTTACTGTTTACATGAGTGCTGACCACTGCTGACATATTACCTGTATTGATTCTCTAATAGCTGTCAAGGTGGAGAGAAAGACTATTCTAAGACGAGGCTCTTAGTCGAGTAGGATCATAAACGCCCCCCACCTCACACACCCCCATTACAGCTTCCATTCAATAACAATCTTTACTAAAGTAAATGGACATCAGTGATTCCCCCCTGCAAGCTGCCTAATGCAAAGGCCATTATAACAGAGGGAAGCAGCAATGGAGTAAAAATATGGTGGTGGTATCAGTTTCATGTTTTCAAGCATTTCCTTTAATGAAAAGCACTTATTTCTTCCTCAGGGTCATAATAAAAGAAACCTATCTCCTCAGAGTTGCTTAGGAATCTCCTGCTCAACTTAAGGGCAGAGCTGACAAGAAAAATAAAAAAGGGGGAGGGGGGATTCTTTCTGCAAATGTTCATTTAGGACAAAGAGGAGCCAAAGATGTTTGAGCTTGCTTGTCATAAATGTAATAATGTAGGTTTCCCGTCCACTCCAGGTATGTTGGCTTTCAAGTCCTTTAGTCTCTAAGCAACTAAATGACAGACAATGTTGTTTGGCGGGACCTAGGAGAAGAGACTTCTCTGAGGGGGCTCCGGCCCTTTGCAATCAGCTCCCTCCAGAGATTTGCACTTTCCACACCTTCCTTGTCTTCCGAAAGAGTCTTAAGACTCACTTATGTCGCCAGGCTTGGGGCAATTAGATCTAGATCCCTGACCAATAAATGTGATGTACGGTAGTGATTGAATTGGTTCATTGATTTTAATATACTGGGTTTTTAGCTTGTAGTCTTTAATAATAATAATTTAATAATAATTTATTAGATTTGTATGCCGCCCCTCTCTAAAGACTCGGGGCGGCTCACAACAACAATATAGTACAAATCCAATAATTAAAAACTAAATATAAGAAACCAACTATCATTAAAAACAATCAACACTACCCAATCATAACCACACATAAATCTTACTAGCCAATGGGGATATATCAATTTCCCCATGCCTAGCGACATAGATAAGTCTTCAGGGTCTTGCGGAAGGCAAGGAAGGTGGGGGAAGTTCGAATCTCCAGAGGGAGTTGATTCCAGGGGGCCAGGGCCACCACAGAGAAGACTCTTCCCCTGGGTCCTGCCAAACAACATTGTTTAGTTGACAGGACCCGGAGAAGACCAACTCTGTGGGACCTGATCGGCCGCTGGTATTCGTGTGGAAGAAGGCGGTCCCGTAGGTATTCTGGTCTGATGCCATGTAGGGCTTTTACTAATTAGATTTGTTTTGTACACACTTTTTTATATTGTATCTTGTGAGCTGCCCTGAGTCTTCAGAATAGGGCGGCATACAAATCAATCAATCAATCAAGTAAATAAACAAACAAACAAACAAACTAGACAAGATATTATGATTAACAGTGGCCGTGAAGGATTGGAAATGAGATCAAATCTATTTAGAAGGCACCAGGAGGCAGAAGCATGAGATAAACCCTTTCCTTCCCTTATACAATTACCTTGAGAAACATTTATACCTGTTACAATACTCTCTTTTTCCAAAGATCTATGTCCAACTAATTATATGTTAATGTCACAACCAATTTTTGGTTCTGAGATTCTCCTTCCTTGCTGTAGCAGATGTCTTTTCAGGGCAGCTGTTGGCAATTTGGGTGACAGAAGAAGCACCCCTTGATTGATCAAAGTTCACCCGAAAGTCTGTTCCGTAGACTATTTGAAGCTATTGTGGCTCTCATCTTTACCACACAAGCCTGGTGTTTGTAATCTAGCTAGCCCATCCTACTGGTTTCCTCTAGAGTACAAGAGAAATAGAAGTAATAAAAATTAAAGTGTCTTTGAGTCTTTGGAGAGGGGCGGCATACAAATCTAATAAATTATTATTATTATTATTATTATTATTATTATTATTATTATTATTATTATTATTATTAAAATTATAAAAACAAGTCCTTAACTTCAGGGAGTGAAAAAGCTCTTTCAGTGAAATGTTTGAATATGAAATAGCAGCTAAACCAGGACTAAGGGATATTATTCCGATTCATTTTCAATTTCAACAACTATTTAGTTCGCCTCACATTTCACGCTTGTTATTTGTTGTGCCTTGAGAAATGGGTGCTTTAGTAGTTCCTCTTTATTTCCATCTACTGCTTGAAAGAATGTGGAACAGATGACTTTACAACAATGGCAGATGGTGAGCTTGCTTCTTCTGGGACAGCTGATTAAGATGGCATGTTTTCTTCTTGCCCCCTAAGGAATTATTTACCCAATATAAAGACTTACCCCAAAAGCTGCTGTTTGGCATAGCCTTATCATCCCACTTTGTTGTTGTGAAGTAACATCCATACTAGACTCTGAAAAACTCTACTCATATATTTCATGGTCACTGGTGGTGTAAATTCAAAGGCTACTCTGTAAAAAGGATTTATTAATGCATTAGTTAAACATATTAGTATTGATCATACAGAGACTTTCAGTCATAATTTTAGCAGTATCTACAAGGAGCAAAACAAGGATCAGTTGGTGAATAGTTCTGTACTTTAGGTCAAAGGTGAATGTGTTCAGTCATTAAAAACCAATCACAATAGATTAAATGCTTTCCTTTAATTGGCAGTATATGGTAGTTTTCCTGAAACAGTTAAGGCGTGATTGGGTCCTTAGCTTGGCCAATAATAAGATAAGTTAGTCATTCCTTAAGGTCTTTTATCTGAGATTGGAAGGAACAAGATTATTAACTCAGCTCAAAAAGATCACTTCTATAGAAATCAATTTAACAGTAAAAGTAAACTTTAGATGTTGACTGTTGGAATATCAGATCTATGAGCTCTGGTACAGATTCAATTCAGAAAACTATTAAATTATTACTATTTTTTAAAGTTATTTATTTATTTTATTTATTGGATTTGTATGCCGCCCCTCTCCGCAGATGGGGCAGCTAACAACAACGATAAAAAAACAACATGTAACAATCCAATTTAATAAAACAACTAAAAACCCTTATTATAAAAACCAAACATACACACAAACATACCATACATAACTTGTAATGACCTAGGGGAAGGAATATCCTAACTCCCCCATGCCTGGCGACAAAGGTGGGTCTTGAGTAATTTGCGAAAGACAAAGAGGGTGGGGGCCATTCTAATCTCTGGGGGGAGTTGATTCCAGAGGGCCGGGGCCGCCACAGAGAAGGCTCTTCCCCCGGGGCCCGCCAAACGACATTGTTTGGTCGACGGGACCCAGAGAAGGCTAACACTGTGGGACCTTATCAGCCGCTGGGATTCGTGCGGTAGAAGGCGGTTCCGGATGTATTCTGTCCCAATGCCATGTAGGGCTTTAAAGGTCATTACCAACACTTTGAATTGTGACCGGAAGCCGATCGGCAGCCAGTGCAGGCCGCGGAGTGTTGCAGAAACGATGGCTGTCGCGGCCGCATTATGTGACGTTTTGTAGCCCTAATGCTATCAAATCAGTCTTTTTATCACTGTAATTTATCTATAGGTTTGTTAAATATCTAACATTTGATATATACGGTAATTCATAATCTAACAAGAGATAAATCAGATTTCCTTAATGTGGGGGACTTTGTCCCCATCAGATAGAGTCCACAACTTGGGTGTCCTCCTGGATCCACAGCTGAGTTTTGACCATCACCTTTCGGCTGTGGCCAGGGGGACTTTGCCCAGGTTCGCCTGGTTCACCAGTTGTGGCCCTACTTGGACCAGCAGGCTCTGCGCACAGTCACTCAGGCCCTCAATACCTCCCGTCTCTATTATTGCAATGCGCTCTACATGGGGCTACCCTTGAAAAGTGTTTGGAGACTGCAAATAGTCCAGAATGCAGCCACGAGAGCTGTCATGGGTGAACCTTGGTACACCCATATAACACCTATGTTCCGCAAGCTGCACTGGCTTCCTATTGGTTTCAAGGCACAATTCAAGGTGTTGGTTATTACCTATAAAGCCCTATATGTCTCAGGGCCAGACTATTTACGGGACCATCTCTTGCCACATACCTCCCAGAGACCAATAAGAGCACACAGAGTTGGCCTCCTCTAGGTCCCGTTGACTAAGCAATGCAGGTTGGCAGGACTGTGGGAGAGGGCCTTCTCTGTGGCTGCCCCAGCCCTATGGAACCAACTACCGCCTGATGTCCATACTGCTCCCACCCTGCTGGCCTTTCATAAGGCCACGAAGACCTGGCTTTGCCGGAATGCTTGGGAACATGAATTGTACATCTTTCAGGGCCAAAGTGTATGAATAGTGTGCATGCATATGATTATGACTGTCTTTTTATAGCAAATGGGATTTTTATTATGGGGTTTTAGTCTTAGATATAATATTCGACTTCTTTTCTATTGCCTTGTATCTATTTCTATATTGTATTTATATTATTATTGTAAGCCGCCCTGAGTCCTTCAGGATTGGGCGGCATAGAATTGAAACAAACAAACAAACAAATAAATAAATAATGAATTATAGAAACATAGAAGTCTGATGGCAGAAAAAGACCTCCTGGTCCATCTAGTCTGCCCTTATACTATTTTCTGTATTTTATCTTAGGGTGGATATATGTTTATCCCAGGCATGTTTAAATTCAGTTACTGTGGATTTATCTACCACGTCTGCTGGAAGTTTGTTCCAAGGATCTACTACTCTTTCAGTGAAATAATATTTTTTCACGTTGCTTTTGATCTTTCCCCCAACTAACTTCAGATTGTGTCCCCTTGTTCTTGTGTTCACTTTCCTATTAAAAACACTTCCCTCCTGGACCTTATTTAACCCTTTAATATATTTAAATGTTTCTATCATGTCCCCCCTTTTCCTTCTGTCCTCCAGACTATACAGATTGAGTTCATTAAGTCTTTCCTGATACGTTTTATGCTTAAGACCTTCCACCATTCTTGTAGCCCGTCTTTGGACCTGTTCAATTTTGTCAATATCTTTTTGGTTTAATATTATGGTTTAATATATTGCATCATAATTTTATCTCTGGTCCAAATCACAGGAATGGAGTTACTTAGGGTTATTTATCACCCCTTTGCCCATTTTACATACAGAAGCTGACCGAGCTAATTAGCATTGAGTTGCAATTGAGGAATAGGGCACTATCCTCCTCCGTCAGGAGCAGTTTCAGTTAAGGACAGTTGGACAGGCCATTCAGCATTCACTTCCTCGGGTTATTGTATTGCCATAGTCTTAAGCTTCTTCTCTCATCTCATTCTACTTGTTAGGGTGGAATATAAAATATAAATATAAAAAGTGTGGTCTTGTTGATATTTTAAAAGTTCCTCCAGCATTCATCATTCTTTGAAAAAGTAAATACTGTATACAGTAATGCTTTCAAAGGCTGAGCTGCAATCCTGCCTCAGTTGGGATTTTATTTTAAAACGTAGACACTTTAAATTTAATCCGATATTTCCCAAGTGGCTCATGAGCAAGGTTTAGATTTCATCATCTCTGCAGAAGAAAAAGACTTGTAAACTGTTCTGTTGGGCTCTCTGGTAGAATCCTCCCAAAAATTCACAGGTACAAATTTCAGACACACACACACGTTTGAAAATTCAAAACAATGTTCTTTATACCGAAAATGCAAATAAACGAAGCACTCTTTTTGTATAGCAAAGAGCACTTGTCTCCAAACAAACTGGTAATTTGTACAAGTCCCTTATCAGTTCTGAGATACTTAGCTTGCAGCTGTGAGGCAATTCTTCTTTCACAAAGTGAAACACACTTTGTTCTGGTTTAGTTTCAAAGCAGGGAAAAATCAGCACACAAAGGTCAAACTCAGCAAAGCAGATAATCCTCCACAACAGACAAACCCACAGGCTGCTATTTATAGCAGCCTCACTAATGACCACAGCCCCACCCAACCACAGGTGGCCTCATTTTCTTTGATAATAATATCTCAGTTGTTGCTGCCGATGCATCACTCTCCGCATGCGTGGCTGTATCATTAACTCTTGTTCTGAATCCAAGGAGGAGCTAGATAATTGATCTCCTTCTGAGCTGTCTGCCACACTCTCCTCCTCCCTGTCACTCATGTCTTCTTGGTCAGAGGAGCCTTCATCAGCAGATTCCACTGGGGGCAAAACAGGCCTGCAGCATGTGGATGTCTCCCCCACATCCACTGTCCTTGGGGCAGGAGCTGGGCCAGAGCTAACCACAACATAAATTTGCCAAGATAGCTTAATTTTTTTTAAAATGTACATAAAGAGAAATGTTTCTTTCATAATTTTGCTAGGATGGTTAAGAAAATAAGATTTTACTTTTTTGAAATGTATTGGTCACAAATTAAACTTACACTTAAAATTCATTGGTAATATTTGTGGGTGCATAATGACCCCGGACTATGTCCATGCTTGAGATGCCTTTTTAAAATGATACAGATGAAACCAATAAGTTTTTCTACCATTGTTTTGGATATTTACATGGTTTCCAAAGTATTGATAGGAAATAATTTGAGTATCAATTTGAACTCCTTCCGACAAAATATCCTTAAAATTTAACAACTGTTTTGTTTTTAATTGTGCTGCTGAGAGTATGTCGGATTAGCCTTTTCTAAGGATGGCAAGGAGGTTAAGAGTAGCAAATCCCACGAGCCCTATAGATAGGAAAAGTATGTACATATACAGTCCAGGGTTGCCCACAAAATGATTACAAAGGTTTGGCAAGAGAGTGTCCATCAGATTGATGGTAGGGGTGATAAAATGTAGGGTATCAATAAATGTCACTCAGAATTAACAAAGCTGATGGGAGTGTAGTTAGAAGGAAGGTTAATTTATCTTCCTACTAGCTTCCTTCTCAGCTAAGCTTTATTGCCCACACTAATAAGGCTTTTGGTCTTTTCCTGATAGATCCCTGGAATCAGAGGCAATAGATTTCAAGATAATCATGACAATGACTGTAATAAGGGTTGCTCTCCAGTTGAGAGAATGATGAGTTAGTCTCAAAAGAAGCCTAAGACCAACCTGACTACTTTCCTGTGGTTGTGTCCATCTTTCAGAGGTTTATCTAGACCTCTCTGTGCTGACTGTTCTACAGGAAAGAGTTGACATGTAAGGTCATGTTGTGGTTAGCTCTGGCACGGCTCCTGCCCCAAGGAATGTGCAGGTGGATGTGGGGGAGACATCCACATGCTGCAGGCCTGTTTTGCTCCCAGTGGAATCTGACGACGAAGTCTCCTCTGACCAAGGAGGCCTGAGTGACAGGGAGGAGGAGAGTTTGGCAGACAGCCCAGGAGGAGATCGATCATTTGTATCATCTCTGGATTCTGAACAAGAATTAATGACACATCCACGCATGCGTAGAGTGATGCATAGGAAGCAACAACTAAAGGATTATTACAAGAGAAAATGAAGCCACCTGTGGTTGGGTGGGGCTGCTGTAATTAGTGCTGCTGCTACAAATAGCAGCGTATGGGTTTGGCGCTTGAGGAGAATTATCTGATCATTGTATTTCTTGAATGTCTTGCTGACTCTGGCCTTTGATTGTTGACTTTTCACCACTTTGAAAGCAAAGCAGAGCAATGTATGTTTCACTTCAGGGAAGAAGAAGGGCTGTGACTTTCTTCACAGCTGCAAGCTAAGTACTTAGGAACTGATAAGGGACTTGTACAAACTACCAGGTTGTTTTGGGACGAGTGCTCTTTGCAATACAAAAAGAGTGCTTAGTTTATTTTGAATTTTGTGATAAAGAACATTGTTTTGAATTTTCAAACATGTCTGTGTGTGAAATTTGTACCTTTGAATTTTTGGGAGGCTCCTACCAGAGAGTCCGGCAGAACAGGTCAGGTATATTCTTCGCTCTCTTGGCTTCAGCACAATCATTTATGCTCTCAAATGCAAAGATTCCTTCAGTCTCTGAGGCAGGATTTGTTATGTCTTGTGGTAACTGTCAGATGCCTGATGGGCCAGGGTGTCCACCAGTGATGGGCTTCCAAAATTTTTACTGCCACACTGAGGGCATGGCTTATTGTGTGTGTGTGGCTTGATGGTCATGTGACCAGGTGGGAGTGGCTTGCCGGCCATGTCACCAGGTGGGAGTAGCTTGACAATCATGTGACCAGGAGGTGGATTAAAAGTCATGTGGCTGGGTGAGGGGCTTACCGACCAAGATACATCTTCAAATAGGTACTTGGACTCTGATTAAGTCACATTATTTGAATAGCCACAAAAAGGATAAATGATAGACAGCATTATTTGTTGAGGAGCATAGTAACATTTTAAGGTTCAGTACAATAACAGATTAGGCAAGTAGCTCAATTTTCTTTAATTGCTATAAAAGTTCAGTTGTAGATCATGATTAAAATGATTAAAGCATTTAGGGGTAAAATGCAATTTAATTATTACCTATTTTAAAAGTAATTAAGGATCATACTAAAATACTAGAGAAGGAAGGACCATAAAAAAATATTAAGTATTCAATAAATAGTGCATAAACTTACTACTCCCACTGCGTCTCCTCCCCATGTGGGGGCAGCAACCCATTACTGGTGTCCATAGAGCAGTGTTTCCCAACCTTGGCAAATTGAAGATATTTGGACTTCAACACCCAGAATTCCCCAGCCAGCGAATGCTGGCTGGGGAATTCTGGGAATTGAAGTCAAGATATCTTCAAATTGCCAAGGTTGGGAAACACTGCCATAGAAGCAAAGCTGACTGGAACAGAGGTATTGCAAGGAAACAAAGATGACAAAGCTTTTTTGTTTTCTTGTTTTCCTTTTCCCTCCTCCTTTCAGAGTGGAAACCTGCCTGTGGAAGACTGGATTATATAAATACATTCAAATGCTAAACCATTATACCATACCATATACAAAACAAAATACAATACCAAAAATACGTGCACATGCTGTAGGAATATAAACAAAGGAGCAGGTTTTGTAATAATGTGGAATGGGTTGAGCAGATTCTTTATATTTTAATCTTGAAGAACTTTAATTTCACATTGAAGAAGCGTTACATAGCAACATTGTGGAGGGTATCCTTAATAGAATAGAATAGAATAGAATAGAATAGAATTTTATTGGCCAAGTGTGATTGGACACACAAGGAATTTGTCTTGGTGCATATGCTCTCAGCGTACATAAAAGAAAAAGATACATTTGTCAAGAATCATGTGGTATGACACTTAATGATTGTCATAGGGGTCAAATAAGCAATGAAGAAACAATATTAATAAAACTCTTAGGATATAAGCAACAAGTTACAGTCATACAGTCAACATGGGAGGAAATGGGTGAAAGGAATGATGAGAAAAACTAGTAGAATAGAAGTGCAGATTTAGTAGAAAGTCTGACAGTGTTGAGGGAATTATTTTTTTAGTAGAGTGATGGCGTTCAGAAAAAAACTGTTCTTGTGTCTAGTTGTCTTGGTGTGCAGTGCTCTGTAGCGACGTTTTGAGGGTAGGAGTTGAAACAGTTTGTGTCCAGGATGTGAGGGGTCAGTAAATATTTTCTCCGCCCTCTTTTTGACTCGTGCAGTATACAGGTCCTCAATGGAAGGCAGGTTGGCAGCATATATATAGTAATATAGTAAGAGCATCCAATAATTGGATGTTTCTCCACAGCCAATATTCCTTGCATATAAAACATGAGTATATTAAATATTAAGGCTTTGGGCTGGCCTTCATCCTTAACTTTCCACAAAAAAGTTATAGTTTAGGAATGTTCAAAAATTGCAGTCCTGACACTCTGAATCTCAACATTAAAATGTATTCCTTCAGAATATAGAAAACAACTTTATTATGCAAAGGAAGATATTATTACAATAGGAATACTGACCCTCCCCCCTTTTATTACTTCTCTTAATTACATGGGAAACCGCTCACTACATTTCTAAGTCTTAGGGAATAATTTATTATATGGTAGAAATGCTTTGCGGCAGAATTTCTGAGGATACATTTGGAGTTCAACAGGTAGTCAAGGCCAAGAGTTCCTTCATCTGGAAATATTTCAGGATAGAAGGCTGCATACAACTTGATGAATTGAGAAGCAAAACTGTTTTGCATTCCTGATGAGAGACATTTTGATGCAGCATAATAGCCATTATTCCATAAATGGCTGTAATTGTTTTTTGAAGCTCTTTAACCTATTTATATGGAGATGAACCATGGAGCAGTGCATTCCAAGAAGATACTTAGCAAGTATAGCCTCAGGATGTTGTATGTATATGTGCATGCATGCACATCCACACCTGGTTATCAATCAATCATCTCTCATGGCCCCTATGTTCTTTCTAAGTGAGGGATTCAGTAAGATCAGTAACTAAAATTAAGAATTTTTACTAGGCTTTTAGTTGGTTAAAGATACCCTTGCTGTTATTGGTTGTTTTAGTCTATGGTTATTATTTTGGCCTGCCTTTGGTAGAGGCGCAATAAAATATTTCAGAATGAAATATTAGTTATTTCCCTGAAGAACGTCTTGAAAACTTCAAAAATTGCTTACGCTTGACTTTTAATTTGGTTACATTATTACACTGCATTCTTGATTTTATTTTCTACATTTGTAATGCAACATTTCCAAGCAAGCCTTAGCCTGCTTTACAAGCCTGGAATATTGATTTTGATTTGATTTGATTTGATTTGAATGTCGCCCCTTTCCGTAGACTCGGGGCAGCTAACAACATTAATAAAAACAGCATATAACAATCCAATATTAAACCAGTTAAAAACCCTTATTATAAAACCAAACATACATGCAGACATAGCATGCATAAAATTGTAAAGGCCTAGGGGGAAAGGGTATCTCAATTCCCCCATGCCTGGCGGCAGAGGTAGGTTTTAAGAAGCTTAGGAAAGGCAAGGAGGGTGGGGGCAATTCTAATCTCTGGGGGGAGTTGGTTCCAGAGGCCCGGGCCGCCACAGAGAAGGCTCTTCCTCTGGGTCCCGCCAGCAAAAATCCCTACTAAAACTAGGCTCCTTTTATGACTGGAAGGATTCATTCAGCTGATAGAGTAGTACATGCTTGGAACAAACTTCCAGCAGACATGGTTGGTTAATCCACAGTAACTGAATTTAAACATGCCTGGGATAAACATATAGCCATCCCAAGATAAAATACAGGAAATAGTATAAGGGCAGACTATATGGACCACGAGGTCTTTTTTGCCGTCAATCTTCTATATTTCTATAATGGTAGTGCAGCTTTGGAGCTAATAGGCTGTTACTTGTTGCATTTTATTCTTTATATTTTCCATTTTGCATTACCTTTAAACTGTCTCCTACCTTACAATTCCTAAGTCAAGTTGAGGTGCAACAAACCTTGCTTATTGTTGACTTAAAACCCTCAATGGAATAGCTCTGCGAATTTTCTGCTAGTGTTCCAGGAATACAGTTTTGTCCTTGCCCACTTTTCATCAATAACCTGGTGTAACGTTCTTTCTGCCATTTTTCTGAAGTCTCTGTAAGAGGAAAAGAAAACAGATGGGAAGAACATTTTCTCTTCTTCATTCTGAATGCTTCTTGCTAGAAATTGATTTCTTGATTTTGTTAATGCCTTTTAGCATAAATGCCCGCATTAAATTTCATATTTGAAGAAGTAGCAACAAATCTGATTGACATATTCAAGTATATGTCTGTGTGCTATACCTAGTTTTCTAGTTATGATATTGAACATGCTTCATTTTAAGAGGAATGACCTTGAGTTGTCATTGTATTAGAAATCTCACACTGGTTAGGATGCTTCCATTAAGGTCCTCAGGTAAAAGCTACAGCCATATCCCCTCGGGAAACATGACGGATAAAGGAATTTTATTGTCTTCTGGACACTAAAATCCATTTGTTAAAATGTATGTTAAGCATGATGGAGAAATTGTAATTATTTAATTCCATTGTGAAATGAGTTAGTAAGAAAGATTGCATCTCATTGATGTTCTATAAGTATCTATATTATGAAATTTGGGACTAACTCTAGTCTAGGAAGAAATTACTTAATAAAATGTGAAGGATCTAAAGCATAACCTCCGAGACCGCCTTCTGCCGCACGAATCCCAGCGGCTGATTAGGTCCCACAGAGTTGGCCTTCCCCGGGTCCCATCGACTAAACAATGTCGTCTGGCAGACCCAGGGGAAGAGCCTTCTCTGTAGCAGCCCCGGCCTTCTGGAACCAACTAACCCCCAGAGATTAGAACTGCCCCCACCCTCCTTGCCTTTCGTAAGTTATTAAAAACTCATCTTTGCCTCCAGGCATGGGTAAATTAACACACACCCCAATTGTCAAGGTTGGTGTATGATTTGATTGGATTGTGTGATTATTTTATTATACGGGTTTTAAATTGTATTTTTTAAAAAATTGGATTTGTACACTGTTTATGTTATGAGCCACCCCGAGTCTCCGGAGAGCGGCGGCGTACAAATCTAATAAATGATGATGATGATGAAGAAGAAGATAAGATAAATATTTCTGTCCTGATATCAAGCCAGCAGCAAAGTATCACTTTGTGTGATCCTAAATTACACCACTTCAGAAACTATTGTTCAGAATAGAGTTAGATGAGTTAATCTTAGTTTCTATACATAAAGGTAAAGATAAAGGTTCCCCTCGCACACATGTACTAGCCTCCTACCGACTCTAGGAGGCAGTGTTCATCTCCGTTTCAAAGCCGAAGAGCCAGCACTCTCCGAAGTCGTCTCCATGGTGGTCATGTGACCGGCACTACTAAACACCGAAGGCACACGGAATGCTGTGTTACTTAGTATTACATTTCCCAGTCATTTCTACAAAATAAAGTGTCGTAGAAACATATCCTATGAATAAAACCAGAACCTGTGTAAATTCTCTCTCTTGAATATTTATGAAGATTGACTTACATGGAACTTCCATTTATACTGTTTCATCTTTGCAATGAGATCCATTTTACAGTTTAGTTAGCAAAAATCTATAGAATGTTTCCTAGAGCGTTAATGCAGACATTGCCATAAAGGTAAGTAATAGCAGACATTTGTAATTTCTTTTCAATTAATGTTACCATGGAATACTTTTAAACCTGCTTTTTTTAATGACAGAGAGAGGAAAATAGGAGTTAGAGAAATTTCCTTGAGATCTCTTGTTAAAGAATTTGTAATTCGTAAGAGTAGAAAAATACCTGCGGATAGTACTACAACCTCAACTGATAAAATATGGTGGCTGCTGTTAACAAGTACAGTTAGCTTTTGATTCAGAATATTTTGCAGATGCAGATTTTAGGTTAATTCAGTTCAGTTAACCATGAAACAGTGTATTGTGTAAACGCAACTAATTTTTTGACAGAAATAATCATTCTCCAACTACATTTATTATACTAGAAATCATTTTTACTCTGTAGAGTAAAAGTACAGGTATAGGTCAATGATGGCAAACCTTTTTTTTCCCTTGGGTTCCGAAAGAGCTTGGGCGCTATCATGCATGTGCAAGTGCCTACACCCATAATTCAATGCCTGGGGAGGGCAAAAACAGCTTCCCCTGCCCACCGGAGGCCCTCTGGAAGCCAGAAAAGGCCTATTTCCCAACTTCTATTAGCCCCAGTAGGCTCAAAATTTCATCCTGCCCAGGCTCCAAAGGCTTCCCTGGAGCTGGGGGAGGGTAAAAGTGCCCTCCCCATTCCCCCGGAGGCTCTCTGGAAGCCAAAAACGCCCTCCCAGAACCTCTATGCAAACCAAAAATCAGCTGGCTGGTACATACATGCACATTGGAGCTGAGATATGGCAACAGCTTGCCTGCCAGCAGATATTGTTCGCCGTGCCACCTGTGGCACCCGTGCCATAGGTTTGCCATCACTGGTATAGGTGATTCCTTCACCTTCATTAGGTAAAGAAAATATTAAAGAGTATGGGTTCTTTTTTAGCCCTACGAAACTTGCCATGCCAAACCCCATAGCTTGTCAAAAAATTGATGAGTAGAGATATATCTTGACTTAATGCTAATTGCTTTGCAACTGCTCTGACCATCATCCCTGGGCTTCCTTAATGCCCAGATTTGAAGTTCCAATGGCCATAATCCTCCACCCCAGTGTCCCATCATCAGAGTTTGAACACATTAGTGTAGCCAGTCACTAAACACTCTCTGCCAAAATTCAGTTCCCTGGGATACCGATTGGTAGATTAGCTGATTAAATCATGTCCTCCCTACCCATCTACTAATATACCACCATGCACTTGACATTTTTTTTCCTGATTTTTTTCAGTCCTTGATGGCTTCACTATTAGCTTTCAGTATTTTAAAATTAGCCTAATATGAACATACATACTTACATATAGAAATATCAGGCTCTGCCTAATGATGAAATGAGCTATGGAAGCCCCACACCTTTGCCTTTGATTCTGGAGAGCTGTGCTTTGTTTTGATGCTTATTTGCTTCCCTTTTGTTAGTTTTCCTCAATTTGACTTTTTAAATTTTGGGATTGGAAAAGTCTGCCTCCATACACATGGACAGCTGTTTTGATTCACTGAAATAACTAGGAAACCTTGGCAGAATTTTGAAGAAGGGCAGGTAGTAACTCATTACAATTGTGTGCATTTGATGAGCTTTTCTAAGTAAACTGGGTATTCTGTCTTCGATTTGTGTACAACTGTTAGGATCTAATTGCTAAATATCTTCCTACAATTCTCCTTGTATAGAAATGTCATCCTTTCCTCAAACGTATCCTTCCCTCGATTTTCTATTGTGGATATCACACCAATACTCCACATTTTCTATATTTATTCATTTATTTATTTTATTTATTTATTTTGTCCAATACACAATGAAAGTTGAGACTCAGAACAATATATATATGCTGCTGTAAATATAGTTTTTATTTATTTATTTACAGCAGCACGAAGCTTATAACTTCAGCCTGATGATGGTGAATGTGATTTCACCGAAACGTCGCATAGACACTCAAAATATTGTTCTGAGTTCGGGTTTTGCCCCATGTAATATTTTGAGTGTCTATGCGACGTTTTGGTGAAATCACATTCACCATCAACAGGCTGAAGATATAAGCTTCGTGCTGCTGTAAATAAATAAATAAAAACTATATTTACAGCAGCACGAAGCTTATAACTTCAGCCTGATGATGGTGAATGTGATTTTACCGAAACGTCGCATAGACACTCAAAATAGTACACGGGGCAAAACCCGAACTCAGAACAATCTACATACATATACCCGTGAAAATCTACGAAAACATATACACACACACACACACACACACACAAAACTTCTTGTGAAACAACTTAAAACACATAGGAAAAGAAGGCTAGCAGTTCTATATGTATTTAAATAAAAGTACTATCCTTAGTATGCCCTTGTACTGCTAAGCATCACCGCCTTATTGATTGAAATTTGGAAGTTAATAAGCTTTGGGCTAATTAATCAGATGGGTAGGGACTGGAACTGCACTGCAAGGCTTAATCAAGTCATCAAAATTCTCAAGCCATGGAAAAGGTAATTAGAGAAAACAAATATGCTAGTTATATGGTAACAGGAGCCTGGGGGGGGGGGAATAAGGGAAAGGAAGATAGAGAACCCTCATTTTCTTTTGTGCATCTTTCTGGCATAAATTAGTCCTATGGCGAAGAAAGTGCTTCCAGGTTGATCTTAGCAAATGGTGCCAGACAAATGCATAAATCAGTCCAGAAAAGTCATTTAGTTCAGCTTGCCGAATTGACAGTGAAGTTATGTTTATTTGAAATAGATTTATTTTGGTACTATGGAGGCCGTCAGCAGAAGCTACTTGTGAATGTGCCAGTTTCCTGCAAGGCAGCTTGATTTACTAATGTGTGGCTTACAAACCTAATGAATAAAGTGTATTTGTGAAGACAATAGACAGATAAGGCACTGGTAAAACGTATAGTTTAATGTAAAATCCAAGTCATATATATATATATAATTGCACATTTCATAAAATATATTCTTACAAATAACATAACGAGTCTTCGGAGAGGGGCGGCATACAAATCTAATAAATAAAATAAATAATATACCTTAGATCAGTGATTTTCAACCTTTCTTGAGCCGCGGCACATTTTTTACATTTACGAAACCCTGGGGCACATTGGGGGGGGGGCTGCGGCTAAAAAAAGTTTGGACAAAAAAATTTCCCTCTCTCTCTTCCTCCTTTTCGCTCTATCTCTCTCTCTCTCCCTCCCTTGTTCTCTCCCTTCATCTTTCTCTCTCTCTCTCCATCCCTTTCTTTCTCTTCCTTCCTTCCTCTCTCTTTTGCTCTCTTTCTCTCTCCCTCCCTACCTCCCTCTATGTATTTCTCTCTCTCTCGTTCCCTCCCTCCCTCTCTTTCTCTTTCTATCTTGCTTTCTTTTACTTGTTCTCTTTCTCTCTCTCTCTTGTTCTCTTTCTCTCTCTCTTGCTCACTCGCTCTTTCTCTCTCTTGCTTTCTTTCTCTCTCTCTCTCTTTCTTTTTCTCTCCCTTTCTTTCTCTCTCTGAGCTTCGCGGCACACCTGACCATGTCTCGCGGCACACTAGTGTGCCACGGCACACTGGTTGAAAAACACTGCCTTAGATCAGTGTTTCCCAACCTTGGCAACTTGAAGATATTTGGACTTCAACTCCCAGAATTCCCCTGCCAACGAATGCTGGCTGGGGAATTCTGGGAGTTGAAGTCCAAATATCTTCAAGCTGCCAAGGTTGGGAAACACTGCCTTAGATTACATGCAAAAATGGGCATGATAAAGGATCAAAATGGCAGGGACCTAACATAGGCAGAAGAGATTAAGATGGCAAAATTACACAGAAGAATTATACAAGAATGAGCTTAACATCCCTGATAGCCAGACTGGTGTTGCTACTTACCGCCACTACCGGTACAATGTACGCCCAGCTGCACATTGCCAGTGCACACACATGCACGCACCAGTGAAATTTTACTTCTGCGCTTGCGCAGTGTTATGCCGGGTAATGGAAATTAGCCCCTATGAGTTCCGAATAAACATACCATGCATAAATTGTATAGGCCTGGGGGGAAACGAATATCTCAATTCCCCCATACCTGATGACAGAGGTGAGTTTTAAGGAGCTTACGAAAGGCAAGGAGGGTGGGGGCAATTCTGATCTCTGAGGAAGTTGGTTCCAGAGGGTCGGGGCCGCCACAGAGAAGGCTCTTCCCCTGGATCCCCTCTACAAGCTAGGCTCCAGCAGTACGTGGATGTGGATCGAGAACAACTAGAAGTACAGGAAGGATTTCAAAGAGGCAGAGGAACTAGAATTAAGTTTATTTATTTGTTTGTTTGTTTTTGAGTGTGAAAAGGTTTTTTTAATTTTTTTACCCTTTTATTTTTATTTTTTTTGAAATTTTTGTATTAGTTTTCAAATATATTTTAAAACAGACAAATAAATACCAAGAAAAGATATCATTTATGATATATGTGTGGATGTATATGTGGAAGGAAACAAGTGGGGGGAAAGGGGGGAAGGGGGGGCAGGAAAAAACAGAAAGACCTTTCACATTTATGTGACAACCAGCTTTTTCCAGAAGCCTCTTCTTCAGTTTTAATAGCCAGATAGGTTCCTAGCAAAAAGTAGCAGTTCCACTGTCAGCAAACTTTTCAATCATTTAGTATTTAAAATTTTAAATAAACAAGTTGAACTGAAGCCCAGAAAAACTGACAGCAATTGCAAGGCTTCTCAGATGGTTTTCCATTGTTTTTCTAACACTGTCATTTGAATATGAACTCTGTGCTGTGCACCAGTTACGGGTAATTTCAGTTTATTCAGCATCTCATAAAACTTTGAGCAATGTGTCCAAATATGTCAGTTATGCTCCAGCTTTGGTCTAATATCTTTTAAGTCTTTATAAGTGCTAATCAAAAGGCTAAGGGACTCCCTCTCTACGGAATTATTAATTATTATCAGAATCTCCATTGAATCTGGGTTGTTATGTTCTGGTGAACGTTGACCTACATATGCAAAAAGGCTACTTAACCTCCTGGTGCATGCTTCAACGCTTGCACCCCTTATTTTTCCCCCTTTGACATTGCAGTTATTATTAATTTCATTTATGTAACACAATTTAGCCAAAGTAGTTGCCATGCAGCAGAGATTGTTAGAAGAATACTGTGATGGATTTTTCTGGTAACCTCGGAAAGGCAAAGTGATGGGATAGAGAAATTTAGTTCCACATTTGGATCCGCTGGAATCAATCATCCCCTTGAAAAACGGTGCTCATATATGTTTTTATAAATTTTTAGATGTGTTTTTTCTTTTTCTTTTACTTCCTATGTTATAATTGATAATTTTACACACTTTATAGATGCTGTTAAACAACGATAAGATTTTTCCTTTTTTCTTTTTTAATACAAAGATGACTTCTATCCTGAGCGGAGCGACTGTAGCTCCACTGTGTTATATGTTATGTGTGTCATGTTTGTCTATGCAAATCAATAAAATATTTAAAAAAGAAAAGAAAAACGGTGCTCAAGGATTATAATGAAAGAGCACTGCTCCATCAGGGTCCTTGTAGACTGTTCATAATCTTCAGAAGATAGAAATATAGAAGACTAATGGCAGAAAAAGACCTCATGGTCAATCTAGTCTGCCCTTAAACTACTTCCTGTATTTTATCTTAGAATGGATATATGTTTATCCCAGGCATGTTTAAATTCAGTTACTGTGGATTTACCAACCACGTCTGTTGGAAGTTTGTTCCAAGGATCTACTACTCTTTTAGTAAAATAATATTTTCTCATGTTGATCCCGAACTCTTGAGTGTTTAAGTGAGAAAAGGCTTAAATATTTCTTTTTACATTTCTCCCTTTTGATTGAATGTCTGAAAGAGGTGCTAATCATTGTTATATTAGTCATTAATAATTCTGACAACTGACAGGGAACCAGTTTGATGTAGTTATTAAGGTACTAGATTAGAAACCAGGAGACAATGATTTCCACTCTTGCCTTAGGCCAACTGGGTGATCTTGGGCCAGACCTTCTCTCTCAGCCCTAGGAAAAAGGAAGTAGCAAGTTTTGACATCTTCAAGAAAACTTGCCAAGAAAACTGCAAAGATTTTGCATACGGTTGCCAGGAGTCACTGACTTTAAGAGGTGCACACAATTGTCTTAATCTCAGTAATTCATAGGAATAAATGCTTTTGGAAAGCATTTGGCCAAAAAATGTGTTTTTTGCCGTTTGCTGTGATTGTCCTGTTGGACCAGGCAGATTTCTTTCAGCTACACTTTTATGGTCCTTACAACAATTTTCTAAGGATCATACAGGTAGTCCTCAAGTTGCAAATGCAACGGAGCCTGCCCATTCCAGTTGTAGTTCGAGGATTCATAAGTGAATCTCGTACATTGAACGGGATCACTCCCTCCTTTTGTCCATGCATTCACTAATCCAATGTGAGGTTTGTTAAGTGCACATGAGGAATTTCAGCGTGGAGAGGGCCATGGGGGTGATGGAATGGGCCAACTGTCTAAGACAAACCAAGGCCTCTCCAACCCACTGAAATACTTCATGCTTCCCACAATTGCTTTTCCCCCATCCAACCTGCCACACTGGGCCCCTTACCTTGTGAGAATCTAGCACGAAGTCACCTCTCCAGCCTCTCAGCAGCATATGCTCCTCTGCAGTTCCGTTTGGGCCTCTGCAAGCCTTCCCTGGCCCGTTGCAGGCCGAAATAGATCCATCCTTGGAAGCTCCATTTTGAATGGCAACGTTCTCGTTGAATGTTGCAAAGCCTCCGCGGTTGTTTGTAAGAGCGAATAATTGCCCTGGTGCTGCAAGGTTCATAGTTTCAGAAGTTGGGGCTGCTTATCGCAAAACTTTGAACATTTGCTAAGGAAATGCTTGTTACCCAGGGATTGCCTATACAGTACACAATGGTACTTCTACTTACAAACTTAATTCATTCCTGACAAGGTTTTTAAGTATAAATGTTTGTAAGAAGAAGCAATTTTTCTTATAGGAATCAATGTAAAAGCAAATAAAGCATGCAATTGGAGAAACCACAGGGAGGGTGGAGGCCCTGTTTCCTCCCAGGAAATTCCTAGAGAGGCCGCACAGAGGCTTCTTCCTGCCTTTTCCGGCCCTGTTTCTTCCCAGGAGATTCCTAGAGAGGACCCACAGAGGTTTCTCCCTGCCTTTTCCGGTTACAGTTTTGAGGCTCAGGTTTGTAAGTGGAAAATGGTTCTTGAGAAGAGGCAAATAAAAGTTCGTAAGTAGAGGCGTTCTTAGGTAGAGGTACCACTGTATTAGATTTTTCCTTTTTATATCTGGAAGAAAAAAAGGTTGCAACCTCAGAACAGAGATTTGATGTTGGAATTGGAATTCTTTTATTGTGTCTTGCCATCTCTATGCTAGTCACTTTTTAATATCAGCAAACTGGAAACTGTACAAAGGACAAAAAGTCCCAAGCAAAGCCTGCTAATAAATGACATGTTCAGTGTTGAAGGTTTAATGCTCTTTAGTATGTCCCTCTATTGGATACAATATACAATGAATGCCGGCTTTGGCGCAAATGTTCTTCTTTAGCAAACAAAACTGGGAAGAGAAGTAGTCCCGCAAAAGCCTTTTTTCCTTTCTTTCCAGCCTGCCAGGTGCTTGCCAATAGGGCTTTCAGAATGTCAGAATCACCGACGCCAGAGCACTCTGATTGTGAAAAATTGTATTACCCTCCCAGTAATTTTTTATTGCTTCTTTTGGGCTCTCCTACAGAAAGGCATTAACTTCTGTTAGACACGATACCAATACTTTTTAGGCAATGTTATGAAGGATAAGGATTGAATTTAAAAAAATGCCACCCTCGCTTTACCATTCCAACATCCTGACCATCTACAAGATGCACAAACCAGGGGTGAAATTCAAAAAGTTTCCCTGCCGGTTCTGTGGGCGTGACTTGGTGGGCATGGCAGGGGAAGGATACTGCAAAATTCCCATTTCCTCCCTGTTATGTCCAGGCAACACGGGCGTTGCTGGGTGTTTGCCTTACTCCAGCAGGAAAATCCCTAAGTGGGGATTGGTTTGCCCAGCCTGGCAGCGGGACATATATATATAGCTTCCAGGTGTGGCCAGGTTCCAGTTTTGGTTCTAGCATTATGCACGAATCCCAGCGACCAGTTAGGTCCCACAGAGTGGGCCTTCTCCGGGTCCCGTCAACTAAACAATGTCATTTGGGGGGGGGGCAGGGAAGAGCCTTCTCTGTGGCAGCCCCGGCCCTTTGGAACCAACTCCCCCCAGAGATTAGAATTGCCCCCACCCTCCTTGCCTTTCGTAAGCTACTTAAAACCCACCTCTGCCATCAGGCATGGGGGAACTGAGATATTCTTTCCCCCTAGGCCTTACAATTTACGCATGGTATGTTTGTATGTACATTTGGTTTTATAATAAGGTTTTTTTTAGTTGTTTAGTATTGGATTGTTACATGCTGTTTTTTATCACTGTTGTTAGCCGCCCCGAGTCTGCAGAGAGGGGCGGCATACAAATCCAATAAGTAAGTAAGTAAGTAAGTAAGTAAGTAAGTAAGTAAGTAAGTAAGTAAGTAAGTAAGTAAGTAATTCCACTTGATTACCAGTAGTTTGTTCCTATTGTTCTTCCAGTAAAGGTTACCTTGTAATTACCTGTCTTCCAGCCTCTTCATTGCAAGAATTTAACACTTCCCATTCTTGGATATTGCAAAATCTCCATTCCCACCTCACTCTGGGACCAGTCAGAGGTGGTATTTGCCGGTTCTCCGGACTACTCAAACATTTTGCTACCAGTTCTCTAGAACTTGTCAGAATCTGCTGAATTTCACCCGTGGTGCAAACAGAAAAAAATCCACTTCAGCTGAAGAAGTTATGTCAGCCTGATTTGCACCAACAGTTCAGTCCAAATCCAACATACCGTATATGGAGTTAATGAAAAAAAATATTGCCAAAGTTAAGTTCTCCTTCAGGGCAAGTCACATTCAGGCCTTCCTTGACAACCAAGTGAAACATTTGCCATAACCTCCTATTGGAATCCCCCTCCCTCATTCCAGAGTATAGTTTTGGTACTATTGGTAAGTGCAATCCAAGGGCAATTCTCTTTAGCTTACCACATCCACCAAGACTAGTTGGGTGTTCTGTTGCTAGGTGAAAAAAAAGTATAATGCATTCAAAATAACTCACGTTTATTAGAGCATTAAAATTGTCATTATGTCTTTGTTTAATGTTATAATTAGCAAAATAAGTATACATGCTTCTAATAAAAATAGATGATATTTTTTATTTATTGTTCAATGAAAGTGTAAATGCAGAGACTACATCATGAACTTAATCACCATCTGGCATGTGCAATATGTTTATCTAAGTGATACATTAGCACTCAGAAGAATCTGACATTTTTATAGATAATGATGGCTTTATTACAGATAATTACTATAGACATGCTCCTCAGTCAGGCATGGCATGCTGGTTTGAGTCAGAGTAAAGTTCCTGAAAGTCAAAACAGATTATCCTCTTCAGTATCAGGTTGCTTTCAAATATCTTACCAAATCACTGTGTAATAATTATGAAATTATCTAATTAGCAGAATAAGTATATTAGCATCTGTAATTTTTACGCTGATATGGTCTGTTTGCCTATAAAGACATAGATGTGCATTGTGTATAGAATTCAGTTAAAAAAGAGAACAATTCAATTTCTCTATAGAATGCAGCTACAATGTGTTTAAGACTCCCAATGGGACATACTTTTCCCTGCTAATAAATCATTATAGAATAGGAATATTTGTTTTCATAAATAAATAGGTGCACACGTATGTATCTCCATGCCTTAAGAACCCTGAAATGATTCAGTCTGAAAAGAAAATGATAATTATCATCCAAATAAGTACCATGACATTTATTTCTTCAGGTACAAGAATAACACACAACAGATCAGAACAACTAATAGGTCTCTTTGGGCATTATCTAGGGAAAAATCCTTCCTTGCAACACTAGAATTGAAACCATTATCATGATGATTGAATTATACTGAAATGGAACAATTACAAAAATTTACCTCTTTACATTCAGACTAGCCTAGAGCTAAAGGAAACAAAAGAAAAGTAAAGAAAAGCATGGATTTTCAATTCAGTATTTTTTTAAAGAAAAATTTATTAGACCTTCCTATGTCTTCAGTCATCCAATAAAGAACACACCAAAATGTGCATTCATTAAAAACATTTGTGGCTGGCTTAGCCTTAGCTTAATATGAAATCAGTACAATATTGTCTGAATGTGGATTATGACACAGCTAGATGCTTTTAAAAAAAAAAGAAATAAAGCTGTATCTAGATTTGTAGACAAATGGATATGGTGTGGGAAAATAAATTCATGCTGATTTCTACTGGAGAATTAAAAGCATGCATCATTTTTTAAAAAAATATTTTTCTTCATGTTGTCTGGAATATTTATATAAGACATATATCCTATGAAGCTGAATGCTTGATAACAAACAATTTATGGCATGCTACATGAAAGAACAATTTTTAGATCTTTACTTGAGTTTTTCCTTTCTATGTTGATATATAATTTATGAAGCATGTATTTCAGGCAATAAGTAAGGTACATTTATTACATGATGATTATTTTCAAAACAGAAATTATTTGCCCTCTAGAATTGATGCTTATTAACTGTGGTCTAATTGTGCTCTTGAGCTATCATTCATATATTATTTACGGCCATATCCTCTAACTTAGTTCTCTATCTATTTTGCCAAAACAAGACCACCTTTCAAAATAATGCATGGTTTAAAGATATTGAAGTCTTCAAAACCAGAAAGGTCAAAGAGCGTGTCAGTCTTTTGAAGTCTTTTGGGAAAAGATCAACTTCTAGCAGGGCAAGAGGGGGAATTGAGAATATGACAGACATCTATATTAGAACTTGTTCTGCCGGCGTGTTTCAACCACCCGTAATTACAGGGTAATTAGTCCAGGAAGACACACACCACACGATAAAAGGAAAACCCAAAAGTTTTTATAAACAGAAAAACAGAAACAGCTCCCTTTTTAAATGTCAAAGGGATTTTCTGGTACACACAAGGCACAGGTTAAATGCAATCCAATTGCTCACCCAATAACTGGGAAATTGAGTCCAGTTCTAAAGTCCAGAGAGTCCACACACAATCTTGAACAGCACAAAAACCATGATCTTGACGAAACAATGAATCAGATAAACTGCCATGAGACTAAAACACCAGGTTGCGCTTTAGTAGCACTAATTACAGCAGCCCACCCAACCATAGGTGGCCTCATTTTCTCTTGTAATAATCCTTCAGTTGTTGTCTCCTATGCATCACTCTACGCATGTGTGGATGTGTCATTAATTCTTGTTCAGAATCTAAGGATGATACAGATGATTGATCTCCTCCTGGGCTATCTGCCAAACTCCCCTCTTCCCTGTCACTCACGCTTCCTTGGTCAGGGGAGGCTTCGTCGGCAGATTCCATCGGGAGAAAAACAGGCCTGCGGCATGTGGATGTTTCCCCCACATCCACCTGCACATTCCCCCACATCCACCTGCACATTCCTTGGGACAGGAGCTGGGCCAGAGATAACCACAACAGAACTAGTGGTGGATCTGAACTA
Organism: Erythrolamprus reginae; assembly: GCF_031021105.1. NCBI lineage: Eukaryota > Metazoa > Chordata > Lepidosauria > Squamata > Dipsadidae > Erythrolamprus > Erythrolamprus reginae. The sequence continues at coordinate 216,182,264 of NC_091952.1, read as the reverse complement.
CAAGGTAATGTGAGCAGAGAAGTTGTGTTGCCGTTCAAAAGGAAAGATAGATGATTTATGGAGAACAGGCTTCCGCAAGTGGCTTCTGAAAGATATGTTGGAAGTTCTAGAATTTGAAGGGGCTGCTATTTTGCTTCAGAAAAACTAATGGCTTCTTTTCTTCTAGGGTTTTCTCAAGAGCAGAACATGTTGTTTGCCATTTCCCCTCAGAATGAATAAAAGGATCAAAGCCTCAAGTTGCTAGCCATTGAATCTTCAAGCTGGTGTTTTAGCTTGGGCTATTGATCATTAAGAATTCAGAGTTTCTTCAATATACTGTATGTATGCTTCTTTCATGCTAATTTACAGATTATTATTCTTTATATAATTGGACAGCTCCGGTCTTTGTATTTGATTTATTTTTTATTTTTATTAGGTTTACATGCTGCCTATCTCGTCTAGAGGTGAGTCTAGATTATTGAAACTTACTTGTTTCAAGAAGTTAAAATGTATACTCTCTCTTAATCTGCAAGTCAGTGTTGACTCCTGATGACTGCTTGGACAAGATTTCCGAAGTGTCTACTACTTAGAGCTGAGGGTGATTTATAAGTCTAAGGTAATTCAACTGGCTTTGTGCCTAAGGCAAGATTAAAACTCATGGTTTTTAGCCTAATGCTTTAACTTTCTTTCTTTCTTTCTATCTTTCTTTCTTTCTTTCTTATGTATGTATGTATGTGTTTGATTTGATTTGATTTGATTTGATTTGTATGCTGCCCCTCTCCGTAGACTCGGGGTGGCTCACAACAACAATATACTATGCCTTCAGCTAATAAACTGGATGCTCTCTAAGTAGAACTGGGTGGGTCATTCTGCTTGGCTCATGTGTAATGATAACAAGACCTAGTTTACTGCACCAAGAAATGCACAGAAGGAAATTCAGTGGTAGAAATATACTGTATGCAGGAGAAAAAGAATGAATATCCATACCTAAAGCAACATGAACTGAAACAGTTTTGTCAGCCTTCTTAAAGAGAAATATATATTTGTCCTCACTGCAAGACCACTGCATTCTGCCCATACAAATGACCTTGGGTCATGAAATATAAAACAAGTATTTAAATTCTTTTGGAAACGCTCAGTTTTAAACATATTAAAAAAATTATCTTAGTGATCAAAATTCTCAGTGGCAAGAATATTTAATCAGTTGATTCTTACTAACTGAGCCTAAACCTAGAAACAAATGGATCAATTAGTCATTGATCTACCTGGTCCTTTTGAAGTTCTTTGGGGAGTGAACAGTAATGTGATCCAGTACTTCAGGGCAACTCCATTTTGCTCACATTATGAGAGCTAATAAAACTCATTATCTTCCAATCTTTTGCTTTTCCTTCTGGCTACAAAGGGGGTGTTAATTTACTTTTGTAGCCATCTTTTAATTAACTTTTACTGGAGCATGTACTGATTTTATACAAATACTCAACTTAGGAAGTGGAAGTATTAAATATTAACTAAGAATGATTATTTTAATTTTATGGGGAAGTTATTGTGAGATTTGTGATATAGCTATTCACTGTAAATACAACTCCTCTGATATATGTTCCAAATTCTTTTTAAGATATTCATTGCAATTCATTTAAGATTTTTTTTAAAAAAAAATCTTGCTTGATATGATTTGTATTGCAAATCAGCAGAATAAAATGTTATCCTCCCCTAACCTGGAAGAACTGAGATGAGGGCCATAGCAGTCCCACTTGGGGAAAGCTTATTAAATAAATCCCAGCTATTAAGATCTTACAGTATTTCTGAATAATGTCATTGGATGCTTACCAATGTTCTGAGCTTAGGAATTTTTGCAGATTGAAACATGGGAACTAGTATAGAATAACTGTTAATAATAATTTAATAATAATAATTTATTAGATTTGTATGCCGCCCCTCTTCTTGTTGGTCAAGGACTGAGTAAAGCAAGGTTCAAGTTCAACTTCAGTTATAGGAAGCTCACTGGATTATCTTGGGCCAGTTATTCTTTCTTGGCCCAAAGTCACTTATGAAGTTTTTCTGAGAAAAAACCCTCCTCCATCTGGTGGATGGAGGAGGAAAGGTAGGGGTAAGAATAAGGTATACTGCCTTGAGCTCCTAAAGGAAAGATAGGATATAAATATGTTAATAATCCAGTGCTCTGAATTGGGATTCGCCACATGTGGCCAATATCCTATCATGTATTAAACTATGGTAGAGGGAAGGTGGGATTCAAAATATAATTCAGGAATTTTAAATTCAGTGGATAAGAGACAAATGTGAGATCTGTCCAAGAAAAATATTTTTTTCAAAAGAGCACTATGTCATAAATCCACATAAACAGATGGAATATTTTCTTTGCACCTTTGAGCAAAACAATTCTACAAATACACTCAGTCTTGGTTTTGCAATTTTCATTAGATCTAAAAAACAGAAAAACTACTAATTGAGGACTGAAGTTGGATTCCCAAGACTTCATCTGAAACAACTGTTGTGTCTGGGGATTATTTTTCCATAACACATTTTCCTAGCCCAGACAGATTCTGTGCTAATTTATGAAAACAATGAAGTATGTTACTGTCGTAGTACATGCCTAGCACAGAAAACCTGTATGAATGAAATGACCTATTGTCTGATATTTTAACTGTATTATGGAAAAGGAAGGAAGGAAGGAAGGAAGGAAGGAAGGAAGGAAGGAAGGAGAAGAAACTCTTAATATAAAGAAGCCACTGCTAATTACCTGGATTGTTCAGCACAGAGCAAGTCAGGTGTGGATTTCTAAGTACGTACACCATGTAATTTTGACAATATTCCTCCAAGGAATTGATGACTTTGAATCTGATAATGTTTAAAAAAAATTGCTGGCCATGCATTCTGTTTAATGAGCTGCTACATCTCAATGCCTTTGAAAAATGGCTAGTTTTTGAAATCTTTCAACAGAGATTAGATTCTTCCACAGCATAGAACATACATTTGCTGTCGTAGGGAAAGAATCGAACATCATCTTTCAATCATGGATGGCTGCAGGAGAAAAAGAGAGCAAAAAGAAGGTGCAAGTGACCTTCTTGTGACATCATTATGATTTCTACAAGATGCCTATGAATTTCACTATTTCAAATGGATGGCAGTAAAAGGTACCCCAATGAGGTAAACAAGGATGGAGAACCAGACTTCAAATAATGCTATTGTAATGTTCTAACATGTAGGGCTGCTTCTCTTCCCATTACTGCATTATTAGCTAAAAATCTTCCCTCTATTATCATGACACAAATCTTTAGTACACGGACTTCTCAGAATTCATTTATCACATTAGGCTATCATTTGGTCTTCACATTCGAAGTATGAACAGGCTTATATAATAGTATACAGTTGTATTATTATATAATAATTTTATTATTTGAACACTGTTTTATTGATACTAAGCAAGCCAGAACTTTTTAAAATATGACAACAATATAAATGTTTTAAATAAACAATAAAGAAGCAAAAATAAAAATGAGATAAGTTAAATTATGAAAGCCTTTCTCTAACAGATTCAAAAACAGGGAGACTATGTTTAGAAGAAATATCAATCAGAACTGTATCTAGCTAATTCTCCCAGATAGTTCTTATTTAGAAGCAGTTCTGTAAATCAGTATTTTGCTGTGTCTAAGAGGTCCACTTGAAAAAATATTCTTGGATTGTGCCTTGATAATACAAAAATCCTGATTCTGATTCTGAGTCTTCCGATTCTGAGAAGGGGGATACAATAGAAGTACTGTACGTACATCACCATGCTTACTTCCTTGCCTATCAATTTATTTCATGAAATGAATATGTAATTCCTGAGGTCTGAAAAGGTGTGTACTCGTAATGTTTATATAAAAAACATATTCTAGCAAATCATATTGGAGTATAAATATATATATATATATATATATATACATACACACACCTATCTGCTTATACAGTTCTATCAATATTGTTTTCCTGGCTATATCAATGAAATCAATAGGTTTTACTTTAATGTAAAAAGGCTTAGTATTGGAGTATAAGTCATTCTGTTAACTGGATGAGTGACCTTTATTTCTTGGAAATTGTCTCTTGAAATATAGGCCCTGGTATGACCTACAGCTTCTTCATTAACCCAGCTCTCAGAATGTGCAGTCTACTTAGTATAACATATATGGGGTCAGTTTTAAATAGGGTTAAATCCCATTCAACATGATGCCTACTTCTGGGGGTAAAATATACAATACTGTTCTATTAGTTTTTATATAATTAATTTAATTCTGTATAGTAAATACTTTTTGAAGCATTATCCCAAACATGGTCCCTTAGAAAGGTGATCTTTTCAGTAAACCTCATTCACAGTTAACCTATTACCTTAGGTTATAAAGGTAAATAGTACACAGTGATGCCACAGCTTTAGTTCTTTTCATATTGTTTTACTCTCCAATCTTCTCTAATTGCCCAAACCAGTTTGCATTGTGTGTTTAGATTTAGCCCCTTAAGTTTTTTTATTGTAGCAGAAAAGCTACCTCCCTATCTGATTTTTCTAACAAAATGGTACAGTTCAAGCCCATCACTTTAATCCTGCTGAGCTATTGTTTGATCTCAATTGCATCCTGTTTCTAAATATGCCAACTGTGATGGATATATGCACATATAACCTGAAAAGCCCCCATCAGACCTTTTGTTAGGCGAATACAGGAATCTAAAAAGCTCTTAATACACAATCATGGCATTAAAATATTAATAAAAATATTTTGCATTATAATTCACAACAAATTGTGTTGATTTCTATTCTCAAATGCTGACAGCCTTTTTAAAGCAAACATATTAAAAGCGTAAAATAAAATAAAAAACAGGAATAGCATTCAATGCGCCCCAATATAAAACATAATTCCTTACCAGAGGGAGAAAATTATGATAATCCAAAAAAGAACTTTATCATAGCCAAAGATCAGAAAGAAAAAGATAAATATAGACAGACAAGTAGTTAATATAGGAGGAATCAGTCTTGTGCTGTGCCCATTTCATCAGCTGCATTCTTCATGCTATAAGAGAGTTTGGCAATCATACAATGGACATTAAACTTTTTGTTGCTTAATAAACAAATTAATAATTGGATAACTAAATTATTACTAAAAAAGTAATGGCATGAAAAAGTAACATACATAAAATTATTGTAGCAATATAAAATCTACATTTTAAATAGATTTTGTATGCCCCAATCAGCCCTTTCAAGATCTCTCTCTCCCTCTCCTGTGTCTGTGTGTGTGTATGTGTGTGTGTTTGTGTGTGACTGCATTGTACAATCTACCTCACATTTGTGGAACATCTTTCACTTTCAAATCACTATGGTTTGTAAATCATGATGAGCGCTCAGCGGGTTGTTCAAAACCTACCAACTATGATTTATTTAACCTACCATGTTTAAATAAGCCCAAGTTATGAGGTTATGTGACCCAGATCAGCAAATTTGCAGAAATGCACATTTGCTTATTTAGTTATACATAGTATGGTGATTTGCTCAACTCTGATACCTAGACCACTCAGTTTCTAGGGTGAAGAAATTAAATGATTGTTAGTGAAATATAGAAGTCATATCATTTATAAGACATCAATAATACAAATACACTGTACAATTTTCCAATGCAAAATAGATTTTTAAGCCAAGAAGGATTTTGTATCAATGGTCCAAGGGTATGCCAGCCAGTAGAATAAAAAATGTTGGTGGAGTGGATTAGCCTTCTCTCTCTTCACCACTCCTTTCAGACACAAAGAAACAGAAGCAGAAATGGAAAACGAGAACAGGAAATACCACTGAAGCTGGATATATAAAATACTTTTAGCATTTTTTTAAAAGGAGTGATTGTACAACTTTTTTTCTGAATCATGATTTCTATCCAATATAAGACTGCATTTCTCACAATTTAACACTATCAGTTTAAATGATTAATGGTTAAATTTAGCATATTTCACCCAAAAAATATAATAATTTAATTTTAAAAAATTCTTAACTTTGTAAATCTATGGCCACATAACCCATTGAACTTAGTCACTCTTGAGAATAGAACTGCATTGTTAATTATAATTTTAAAAAATCTTAAATGTATGGTTCAGTTACAGTTGATGTACAATTTAAATCTTGTACAGTATTTCAAATATGGGAGATTTAAATGTGCATTTATCTGTCTGTCTGTCTGTCTGTCTGTCTGTCTGTCTGTCTGTCTGTCTGTCTATCTATCTATCTATCTATCTATCTATCTATCTATCTATCTATCTATCTATCTATCTATCTATCTATTGTAGTTATATACCACTCATTCCAAAACGGACTCAGAGCGGCTATTTATTTGACTCTATCTGAAAATCAATCACATTTAGAAATATCATCTGTCATTGACTGTTTACCCAACATTCCACCTTCCTGGCTATTGCTGAAACTGTTGTCATTTAGCCCTTGCTGGAAACTTTATCAATTAGCTAATCAACCAGAAAGCAATCTTGATTTTAAAAAGTTATCACCAGTAACTTAAAGAAAAGTCAGTGCTAATCTGATAAACTTGATGGATTTAAAACAGTTTAGAAAATACTAATTCTAAGTAACACTTTAGTAATACTATTTTTTTCTAGGGAGGACAGTTCAGACATGTAGATACATATGAAGTACATATATTTCTATGGACTCAAAATTTTTCAACATTGGACAGAAAAAAATTAGAAAAAATAATTGCCTTCACAAAGGCAATGTAATTATATTTTACTGTTTCACCCAGGAGTCTGAGAAGTATAGCATTTTCAAGTCTTATCAATGTTATTAAATAAGATAGTGAATATGATTCACTCAATTTGTCTGGTTTCCTGCTAAGTTGCTAGCCTTTCGTTAAAATGATTCACTGGTGCCATCTGCAGAACAAGAGTAGTATATATATGGTCTAAAATCACTAAGGATATATCAGAATTTTTGGGATCTATACAGATCATCACTAATTTAGCCATGTAGATATAAGTGAAGATTGGTCCTTCCTCAATACATTAATTTGATGTAGATTCTGTGAGAGGGTAATTATAAGAATCCACTTTTCAGGAGTAATGAGAAAAGTTTCCCTATCCAGTAATGTCTGACACTTGGACATGGGGCTCATCTTCATTTGTTGGTTTAGGGCAGTGTTTTTCAACCAGTGTGCCATGGCACACTAGTGTGCCGCGAGACATGGTCAGGTGTGCCGCGAAGAAGGAAACTCGGGTTCCGGTCTCACAACTTTTTGCTGAGAGAGAGAGCAAGAAAGCAAGAGAGAGAGAGAAAGAGAGAGCAAGAATGCAAGAGAGAGAGAAAGAGTGAGAGAGAGAAAGAAAGAAGAGAAAGAGAGAGAAAACAAGAGTGAGAGAGAAAGAAAGCAAGAGGGACAGAGAGAAAGAGAGAGAAAGAAAGCAAGAGAGAAAGAAAGAGAGAGGAAGGGAGAGAGAGAGAGAAAAAAAAATGAGCAAAAAGGGGAGGAAAAAAGAGAAATGAGAAAATGATTGAGACAGAGAATGAGAGGAAAGAGAGAGAAACAAAAGAGGGAGAGAAGTGACTCTTGATTTAAAGCATATGATAAAAAACACCCCAAGAATAAGAGAGACAAAAACCCCAGCCCTCACCTGTTTTTGGAAATGGTTCAAGAGTGTGTATACACACACACACACACACACACACAAGGGGGGAGGAGACAGGGATGGAAAAAGAGAGGAGAGTGTCTTAGGGTGTCATTTTGTGTCATTTTGGTTGGTGGTGTGCCCCAGGATTTTGTAAATGTAAAAAATGTGCCGTGGGTCAAAAAAGGTTGAAAATCACTGGTTCAGGGAACCAGTATTGTCCAATGATATTTTCTGTCTTCATGTGGTCAGCATGGATATATGTCAAAGGTGCATGGAACACTGCTACCTTCCCACCAAATTGGTTCCTATTAATCAAATTGTATTTCCATGCTTTCAAACTGCTACCTAGTGGCTAAATATAAAACTATCAACACATTTATAATCCTGAATCAAACAATTGCAGAACAAGACCTCTCCGTGATTTTATTTTCTTTCCTCTATAAAAACTGTCCCCCCCCCCTCTTTCTTAGTATTTATAGTGCAAATCAAAAGTAAAGATTGCCCCCTTCTGGGCAACTCTAAAACAACTGCTGTAATTTCAAACCATGAAATCTTCATCTATGGGTTTAACCCAGCTTTCAAATCATGATTTTCAAACTGTATCTAGTATATCTTCTGCATATTTTTATAGAAGTGAACCCATCTGGCTTCAGTGCAGTTTTTAGGTTAAGTATGCATGCGGCCCAAACGGCACGTTCCTGTTCTTAATAGGATTTTAGGCAGCCCCATCGTATCATTGTATAATAGAGTTACTGGGGTTGCAGCACAAATGAAATTTTGCCTAATATGTTGTTTGTGTACATACTGCTGACCTATAGTGGCATGATTAGACATGAAACAAAGATAGAGTGCAAACAGCTTTGTTCTTCCTCATTACAGCACTCCACGTTGCACGTATTTTTCTGACAACTGTTGGTATTAAGAGAAATAGAAGATAAGAGAAGATAGCCTAGAGAAAAGGAGGGCCAGAGCGGACATGATAGCAGTCTACAAGTATACGAGGGGATGTCACAGAGAGGAGGGGATCACTTTATTCTTCAGGGCACCAGAGGGCCGGACGAGGAACAATGGCTGGAAGCTGACCAAGGAGAGATTGAACATGGAGATAAGGAGGAACTTCCTGATGGTCAGAGTGATCAACCAATGGAGCAACCTACCAGCGGACGTTGTGAACTCCAACACTCTGGACATTTTTAATAGAATATTGAACTGCCACTTGACTGGTGTACTATAGGGTTCCTGCTTGGGCAGGGGGTTGAACTCGATGGCCTTCATGGTCCCTTTCAACTCTAACAATAAATAGATAGATAGAAGATAGATAGATAGATAGATAGATAGATAGATAGATAGATAGATAGATAGATAGATAGATAGATAGATAGTAAAAATATCTGAGGGGAAGCCCATATATACAAAACAGACTGTTAGCCAAACACTGCCAATTTTCCAAATGTTGGTATACCATGAAGCAATGCTGTTTGGATAAAACTGCTATGGATGCAGTTTTATTATTGTGCCTAGCTGCAGTAGAACTTTGAGAGCTGACAGTGCTAGTGGGTTTTGTTAATGTTAGATTTCCAATAGCTGTTCAAGAAAACCAGAGTTTGTGTATCAGTTCTGTACAGACATTTGAAACAACCACAAAAATGCAACAGAAATAGGGAGAATGACCTAAATGCTGCTTTAAATAAAGGACAACTTGATATTCCTATTGCTACTTGAACTGTACAGTATGTCAGTTCTGATATGCATTGGTTGCCGATCAGTTTCTGGTCACTATTTAAGTGTTGGTTATGACCTATAAAGCCCTTCATGGCACCGGACCAGAATATCTCCGAGACCGCCTTCTGCTGCACGAATCCCAGCAACCAGTTAGGTCCCATAGATTAGCCCTTCTCCGGGTCCCGTCGACCAAACAATGTCATCTGGCAGGACCCAGGGGAAGAGCCTTCTCTGTGGCGGCCCCAACCCTCTGGAATCAACTCCCTCTGGAGATTAGGACTGCCTCCACCCTCCTTGCCTTTCGCAAACTCCTTAAAAGCCACCTCTGTCGTCAGGCATGGGGAAATTGATTCCCTTGGGCCGTTTCCGCTTTATGTATGGTTTGTATGAGATGTAGGATTGTTTTTATATTAAGGGGTTTAAATGGTTTTTAATTTTTGATTTGTACTGTTTTTGTTGTTGTGAGCCACCCTGAGTCTTCGGAGAGGGGCGGCATACAAATCTAATAAATAATAATAATATAGCATTCTTGGATAAAATTGGTAGTAGGAACCCAAATTTAAATGTGCAATGTATACTTTTGTTATGCAACAGAGGCAAATGGCTAGAAGGATCAGAAAGAACAGATAGGCATAGCTCTATTTCTTGTTCATTACTTTTACTTTTAAGGCCAGCCACAAGCTGGATTTTCTTCCCATTAAACAGAGAGGGGCAATAAATAGCATCATTGCATTGTAAATATTGCATGCAAGAATGTGAAGAACACTGGCTGTAAATAGTTTTCTGGAAGGGGCTTTGGTCCTTACCTGATACGCCTCTTCTCGTAGGGTGGAGCCAACATCCAAGTATGGGATGACACAGTCCATTCAGCCAATGAGCACTGCGTTTGTCAAAGTGTAGATCTCTGCCTCCACCTTCGTCGCCCCCTCTTTGGCAAAGACTGAGAAATAGATTTGCCATGTGTTCTCCCAAGGTCCAATCAACATAAAATAAAGGATCACAATTTGATGTCCCAGAATGCAGACCAGATTGATTTTTGGGGGCATTGGATGTTGGCTCCACCCTACAAGAAGTGGTGTAACAGGTAAGGACCAATGCCCCAAGCATGGGACATATCAAAGCAGTCTGTCCATCCGGAGGGTTAAGTCTGGTTGTAGGTTACATCTTGCAAATGCATCCTCTGAAGTACCTGGCATACAAATGCTATCTCTGCTGAAGCAAAAATGACAATTTTGTAGTGACGGGTGAAGGGTGTTGGAGAGGCCCAAGTAGTCACCCTAAAGACCTCCTTGATGGATGCTTGTGTGGACCACGCTGCTGTCATAGCCGCACTGCACATTGAGTGTACTGTCACATGGCTAGGCCATGTTGTAAGCTTGTAGGTTGTAAGACTGTAGGTTGCACAACCATCGACTAATCGTGGATGTGAAAGCCAAGGGAATTGGGCTGGAGGGAGACAAAAGGAGCCTCTGTTCTGCACAACATGAACGTGCACTTGATATAAAGTTTGAGGGTCCGTTGGACATCAAGAATGTGCACTGTCTTTCCAAGAAATGGGAAGGGTTAGGGCAGAAATTTGGATGGACAAGTTCCTGGGCCCCATGGAAGAGGGAATTTACCTTAGGCATAAAGGTCAGATCTAAATGCAGGATGATACAATCAGCATGGAAAATGCATAGATCCTATCTAACAAATAGGCCACCAGGAACGCCACCTTACAAGAAAAATGGCAGAGAGACAATGTTCTCAGAGGCTCAATATGAATCCCCATTAATGAGATGAGAATCTTAGTCAGGTCCCATGTGGTGTACTTGTGGACCACAGGTGGACACTGTAATAATTCGGTTCAGGGTCAGTGAGGGTTTCTGCCAGCTCAAAAATCTGTGTGCCACAGTAATTGAGGAAAAGGGCACGCTTGCGGCTGCTGTCGACGTCTTTCATGCCGGCTGCTTCCAAAAATATTTCAAACTTCGCCATGTAGGCTGTCCAGGTCATTCTTTCTGGGTCAAAGAATTCAGGTGGCTGGACTACCGATGGAGTAGCCATGATAGCATACGGAGGGTCGGTTTCCTCGTCGCCAATGTAATAACTCTCAAAGCAAGGTTGAATCAAGCAAGGTTTATTTCGCTAACAGGACAAGGAAGTCAATTCAGTGAAGAAGCAATGGAGTATTGAGAGCTCTATACAATGACAGTTCTCCTATTTATACAATCTAGCCCAGCAACAGGGCAGTTTTACAAAGATACATTTTAAGCACCAAAAGAAGGCAACCAATCAACATGCAATAAACAAATCTGAACTTTTGACTTTTACCCTGTCTGGGTAGGTCACCCAGGCAAATATCTAACAGACACAGGTTAGTTAGATGAAGTTAGATGGTAGTTAGATGTTAGATGAAGCAAGATGTTGCTTCTCTTCAGTAGTGCTGATGCTGTACAATTAATAGAAATTAGGATAATATCTTTTTGTTGATATTTCCAAAAGGATTTAAGATGGAGTCTTTCAGAGAGCTTCTCCTGATTCTATATCATTGCATTTAATTCTTTTATTGTTTCTATTTTGATGTTTTTTGTTGGTGCTATTTTTATTGTTGTCACTTGTGAAATATGTTAGATATTATACTATATGGAATCTTCAAAGAGTTAATTTTATTGCTGCAGGTTAATAAATATAATACTATACATCTAATCTAATAAATCTAAACTAATTTAATGCTGATACCTTATGAATCTCTTTTCTTTTTCCTCCCTATTATGTGCAACTTTTTTGTATGATTGTTGTATTCTTTTTTGTTTTTAAATAAAATATAATGATTAAAAAAAAAAAAAAAGCTATTATCCACTAAAATGTCTTTGGGATCTCATAACCACTGAGAGAGACATGGTCCTAAACAGGGGTGGACTTCAAACCTTTTAGCAAGGGTTTCTCTGCCTGGTCTCTGGGGGGGCGTGGGAATGATGGGTGTGGCCTAGTTGTGCTCCTGCACCATAGTGGCGGAGCATTTCCCCCCTCTCCGGGCTCCAGAGGCCCTCTGATTCCAGCCTTTCCAAACTTCCAGTAAGCCCATTTTTCACCCTCCCCAACCCTAAGCCTCTGTGCGTGCCCTGTATTTACCTGCAACCAAAACGGGCTGCATGGGGACTCTTGGGAGGGACAGGGTGGAGTGGGTGGGGCCAGCCAGGAGTGGGATTTGGGGGTTCTCCAAACTGCACAGAATTTTCATTAAAGGTTCTGCCAAATCTCTGTGAACTCTCAGTAGCCCACCCATGACTGGCCATTTTATCTCCATCCTCTTAAAACTAACTAAAAGTGTTGGGTACATTCTACTACATAAAACTGTGCTAAGTACTTTAGAATTAAGGGTACCTTTTCAGGCAATTGTGCTGGAGTTTATCTCCTATTCTGGAACACAGTTTGTACTGATGCTGCCCTCTGTGCCTATAATAATACTGTCCACATTAGAATTTTTCAGAATTTGCCTTTAAAATTCTAGATGCCAACACATTATCTAATGTAAACATTATAGGAGTAAAATTCATTTTAAATGTTCCAAAATGTTTATTCCATTATTAAAAGGGAGTAATTATTTTAATAATAAAAGATAATGTTTAATTAAACCATGACATCTTTCACATTTTCCTATTTCTAAAAGTCCTGATTGCACAGTTGTTTAGAAGGACCTTGAAGAACTGGCTCCTTGCCCAGGCTTTTGGTGCAAGAGAAGACCCTTGTCTACCCTGTCATTCTTTAAAATACACTTTAAACCTATTTTTTTTAACTGATTATTTTATCTTCCTTGTTTTAGCTGTTATGAGTTAGCTGCTCTGAGTTGTTGTATTGAATGGCATTTGACTTTAAAATAAATAAATAAATACAGGCAACCTATATTTAGATTGTCTGCAGGCATTGATTGATCACATGCCTGTTATGCAATAACTCAAAAATAATTTTTTTAAAAAAGAGAGAAGAAAAGGAAGCTTTTGCAGCAAATTAGACATGGCCATATTTTTTAAAAAATAGATACTAAACTTAAATTTTGAAATGACATATAAATCCATTTGTTATTTATTTCAGGTTAATCATATAAAGGCATATGGCCAAAATAATAGTTTTCATTTATTCCAATATACCCTTGTCTAAAGACCAACCACAGCTAATGGCTTAGTATCTTCTACATACTGCTTTAGCTGGACATAGTGAACAAAAGGATTATTTTACTTTATCTGTATGACTCCTCTTGTTCTGAGGGTTAAAATTATTTCTACAGCCTTGATTTAGTGCAGTGTTTCCCAACCTTTTTTGAGCCACGGCACATTATTCATATTTTCAAAATCCTGGGGAACACTGAACGGGGGCGCAGGGGGGCGCGGGGGGGCTAAAGAAAAGTTTGGACAAAAAAAAAATCTCTTCCTCCATTTCACTCTATTTCTCCCTCCCTCTTTCCTCCCTCCCTCTTTCCATTGTATCTCTCCCTCCCTCTTTCCTCCCTCCCTCTTTCCTTTCTATCTCTCCCTCCCTCTTTCCTTTCTATCTCTCCCTCCCTCTTTCCTCCCTTCCTCCCTCTTTCCTTTCTATCTCTTTCCTTTCTATCTCTCCCTCCCTCTTTCCTTTCTATCTCTCCCTCCCTCTTTCCTTTCTATCTTTCTCTCCGTCCCTCAGCGGTGGCAAAGAAGAAGGAAGGCAGGCTGCAGAGGGCACCGAGGACAAGAGCGCTCCCTCGCCCTCTGACTTCCCTCCCTCGCTGCTGAAGGGACGAGTGCGGGCACGAGCGCGCACGCGGGCCCAATGCAAGAAGGTTTTTTTTGCTTTTTTCCCCCTTCCCCCGCCTCACGGGAGAGAGAGAGAGAGAGAGAAAGAGCAGCGTCCTGTCGGTTCCGAGTGCAGCCAGGGAAAGCGGCCTCGAGCCGAGTGCGAACTGCGGGATGCGGCAAAGGACTCCTTGCCAACCAAAAAAGGGATGGGGGGTGGCGAAGGCAAAGCCTAGGAGGCGGGGAAGGGAAGAGCAGGAGACCCCCAGACAGAACGGCTGAGGGGAAGGAAAGACGGAAGAAGGGAGGGATTGAGAAGCAAAGCCAGGGAGTGCTGAGAGAAAAGGGGAGCGGCGCGCGCGAGAGAGGGGCGGGGCGGGCATTCCCGAAACGGACGGAGAAAGCCCTCTCTCGCAGAGAAAGCGCTCCCAGCCGCGGCACACCAGTTGGGAAACGCTGGTTTAATGTATTGACAAGGAGGCAGGTCAAAACCAAGGAAAAAAACCAACCAAACTTGATTGCAGAAAATACGACTTCTGCAACAGAGTGATCAATGCTTGGAATGCTCTACCTGACTCTGTAGTTTCCTCCCCAAACCCCAAAAACTTTAACCTTAGACCAGTGATGGTCTCCTACAGGTATGGTCAGGAATACAGTACCGGTAGCAAAATTTAGAGCTCCACCCCAGAACACCCAATTTGCACTGAAAGATGTTGAAACCAAATGCATAAGCCACGCCCACAGTGTGGTAGTAAAAATTTTGGTAGACCATCACTGCCTTAGACTGTCTAGTTGACCTCGTCCCATTCCTAAGAGGTCTGTAAGGGGCATGCATAAGTGCACCATTGTGCCTACAATCCCTGTCCTACTGTCCTCTTTTTATCGTTACTTTTTACTTATGTTTATACAAATTGCTACTATTCTATAAAGGTTTGACAAATAAATAAAAATAAATAAATTTGCTAGAGGAATCACTAATAGTGATACTTGGAAGAACAATAAGAAGAAAACTGGTAGGAGAGGCAACCACAATTTTGGGTGTATCCAGCAACAGATATGGGGCAAACTTTAAAAGGATATTAATCATAGTTCCTTGAAGGTGAGTCTTCTGCCTGTTCAAGTGCCGGAGGAAACAAAATTTGAGTAATTCCACTTCCCATTAGGAGGGCGAAGCAGGAAACCAAACTGCAGATTTCAAAATAGCTGAGCTCCATCCAGTAGAGCTGCAGTTATTGTAGGAGTCAGTCACCACATTATTTTTAAAACTGTTTTAATTGTTAATTCTTGGTTTCAAATTGTTTTGTACTGTTTTTCAGGGAATTTTATATTGCATTTTGTGTATATTTGGTTGTAAGCCACCTAAAGTCCTCTGGGAGTAGAGGGGCATATAAGTCTGTCTGTCTGTCTGTGGCGAGGGGGACGTTTGCCCAGGTTCGCCTTGTGCACCAGTTGCGACCCTACTTGGACCGGGAGTCACTGCTCACAGTCACTCATGCCCTCATCACCTCGAGGCTTGACTACTGTAACGCTCTCTACATGGGGCTACCTTTGAAAAATGTTCGGAAACTTCAGATCATGCAGAATGCAGCTGCGAGAGCAATCATGGGCTTTCCCAAATATGCCCATGTTACACCAACACTCCGCAGTCTGCATTGGTTGCCGATCAGTTTCCGGTCACAATTCAAAGTGTTGGTTATGACCTATAAAGCCCTTCATGGCACCGGACCAGATTACCTCAGGGACTGCCTTCTGCTGCATGAATCCCAGCGACCAGTTAGGTCCCACAGAGTGGATCTTCTCCGGGTCCCGTCAACTAGGCAATGTCGCCTGGCGGGACCCAGGGGAAGAGCCTTCTCTGTGGCAGCCCCAGCCCTCTGGAACCAACTCCCCCCAGAGATTAGAATGGCTCCCACCCTCCTTGCCTTTCGTAAACAACTTAAAACCCACCTCGGCCACCAGGCATGGGGGAATTGAGATCCTCTTTCCCCCTAGGCCTTTACAATTCTATGCATGGTATGTATGTATGTTTGGTTTTTATATTAATTGATTTTTAATCATCAATACCAAATTACTATTGTACACTGTTTTATTGTCGCTGTTAGCCGCCCCGAGTCTCTGGAGAGGGGCGGCATACAAATCCAATCAATCAATCAATCAATCAATCAATAAATAAATAAATAAAAGAAAAGTTTGGACAAAAAAAAATCTCTCTCTTCCTCTCTTTCGCTCTATTTCTCCCTATTTCTCTCTCTTCCTTCCCTTCTTTCTCTCTCTCCATCCCTCTTTCTTTCTTCCTTTCTTTTTTGCTCTCTTTATCTCTCCCTCCTTCCCTTCCTCTATGTCTTTCTCTCTCCCTTTCTCTCTCTCTTGCTATCTTTCTTGCTTTTTTCTCTCTTGCTCTCTCTCTCTCTTTCACTGTCTCTTGCTATATGTCTCTTTCTTTCTCTCTCTCTGACACTCTTGCTATCTCTTTCTTTCTCTCTTTCTCTGTCTCTCTTTCTCTCTCTGCCTCTCTTGCTATGTCTCTCTTTCTTTCTCTCTCTCTCTCTCGGCTGACTGCGAGCGGGAGCCCTGACGGCGGCAGCTGGACGTGCTGCTGGACGCCGTATATGCCAGCCCCGCAGCGCCAGCATGTACGGCGTCCAGCAGCATGTCCAACCGCCACCGGCAGTGCCTCCACCCTGGAGCTCCCTCTCGCCGCCATCTCCCGACCGCCTGGGGCCGCTGCAGCCGGCACGCTCCCGCTCCCAGTGCCCTCCCGCCGGGCCCCAAAGGACACTTGCCGCCGACGCCAGGGAACTCCAACTGGGCGGGGCGCTGCCGGTGCCGGTGCTTCCGACCTGGAGCTCGGAGGCACCGGCAGCGCCCCGCCCAGCTGGAGCTTCCCTAGGAACTTCGCGGCACACCTGACCGTGTCTCGCGGCACACTAGTGTGCCTCGGCACACCGGTTGGGAAACGCTGATCTAGTGGACAGAATGTAGACTGGATTAAAGTAATATTTTATCTTTTGAATATTCTTTACCATTAATTTTCTATAACATTTTTTCCTTCCATTTCCTCCCCCCATTGCTTTGGATTTCTTTTGTTTCAGACAGAAGTAAGGAAAGGAGAGGACTAAACCTGCAGCTTGACATGCTTGTTCAAGCTCCATCTGGCTGTGAAATCTGCTTGTTAGCACTTAAGTTATACAATAGATTACAAGATATAAAAGAATCACATGAAGTGAGATGTGCAAACAAGGATTAGAGGAAAGTATCAGTTACAATCCTTGTTGTTTTCACTGAAATCCCTGGATGGGTCTCATTCTGTATCCATGTTGAGATTTTAGTAAGAAATCTTTAAAGAAAAGCAGAAAATGTGCTTCATGGTATTAAATTACAGTACTACTTTGTTTCATTTCCCACTCAAATATTTAACAGTTTAAATGTATTCCTGTGCTTTGTAATGTAAATTAAATTAATATACATATTGGTTTAAAAGGGTGCTTAAATATAAACAGGTTTCACTGATTTCTGAATCATGATTGGGAATAATCCACTGGATTATTATTAAGCAAAGAAATGCTTTTCTTTACCCCTCCAAATCTCATAGCAAATGGTGATCCATTATAAAATGTTATTTTATCTGAAGCTTTACCTATTTTACATGGGAGTTTAATTTTAGCATTTAATTGGGGTGGAAAAATCAACAAATCTGCCCTTCCCATTTTCTTTATTGAAGAAATGTGGGTTCTGGGGAGGTAAGGGAGTTTTTAAAAGAATGGGAAAGGGTTTTGGAAGCTCCTTCCTAAATTATGGCTGACTTCCTCAAAATCTAACAAGAGCCAGGAGAGTCTTTCGATAGCCAGCTGACTGTGACAAAGACCCAGCCCCCCATATAATAATAATAATAATAATAATAATAATAATAATAATAATAATAATAACAACAACAACAACAATAATAATAATTATTATTATTATTAATTAGATTTGTATGTCGCCCCTCTCCGAAGACTCGGATTTATATATAATAGGGTTTCATCGGCCAAACATATATAGGCTTGCTTGGAAACTTGTCAGGCATGGAAATGAGAGGCTAGGCCCTAATCAAGCTGAGCTGTTCCCCCTGCTGGGCTGTTTCAAGCTTTGGAAACTGTTTTGCTGATTGTCTGATTCTTTTATGGATGCAGCTGGGTGGTGGATTTTCCAGGCCTCCCCCATCCATGAGGTACCCCATGTTCACTTAATGATCTGCTTGCTTGTTTAACAGTGACATCCGGGAGAGCAGAGCTCATCAAGCAAGGTTATCTCATTTAATGATTGTCACTATTTGTGATTGTAATGGATGGACTCCATTATGGATGTGACTGCCTGTTTTAGTATTTTTAGAAATACTAAAAAAGCCTTTTATTTGGTTCTGATTAAAATTTTAAGATTAGATATAGTTTTTGATAGGAGTTTTGAATCCAGTGGATTGAGATGATTTATTGGAAAGTTTGGGTTGAATTTTTAAAGAGTGATGATTTGATATTGTTTTCCAGTGATTGAGATTTATTATCTGCAACCTTGTATTAAATTATATAAAATCAAATGATTTCATTCCAGTTCCAATACAGCAAACTTCCTCACTTTCTTCTTTGCTATTACATTTGATTCTACAATCTTTGGCCACGTTAAGCCAATCTTTAAATATTAAGGGGTGGTACATCAGCAGGATGTGATTATAAATTATTTCTATATGTTGATGATTTTTGGCAAATCTGGACTCAATTTTTTCTAATTTTATAAAGGTTGTGCAGTACAGTATTCGGAAAGTATTCTGGTTATAAGGTAAATTGAGAATAATTTTGTTTATTTCCTGTGGACTCAATACAATTATGTAAAAATTGGGTTTTTGTTTCTACTGATTAACTCAAATATTTGTGTTTTATACAGTTTAGCCAAAAAGTATTTCTAAATATGTGGAAATAAAAATGATGAAACCTTTTGAACTGGATATTATTAGGTAACTTTGGATAGTATTAGATGGGTTAAAATTCCTTTATGCTTGTGGAGCAATGTTAAAGTTACTAAAATGAATATTATCTCTTGTTTATGGATCTGAGAGGCTTTCCTATGTTAATATCAAATTAAAGATTAATGCTTTAAGATTAATGCTTGTTTTATTTAAAAAAAACCAACAACTTTCGAGTGGCTTTGATACTAAACTACCCAACAGATGTACTGGATTTGAATTGCTAACCCACCACATCCTGGGAATCTGACCCAGATGGGAAAGGCGAAGGTTTGTTGCCTCAACGCCGCCTTGGGAAAGTCAAGTGTCAAGGAGAGGTGGCGGAGACGGTAAAAAAAAACACCACCACCGAGCCACGAGGAGGGAGAGACACGAGGCCCGGGGCGCGCAACGGCTTAAGCTCGGGATTCCGCTCTCACCAACCGTCTTCCCGGGACCTCTCCGTCAGAGAGCGGCAGGAGCAGGTGCCCAGAGATATGAGCGAGCCCGAGTGAAGTGCGCCTGCGCCGACCATAGGGCCTCGCATTTGGAATGGTGGGAGCTCTACATTCAGTGGGATCTGGCCGGGCGGGCTCGCGGGTGAGGTGTGTGTGTGTGTGCGGGTGACGTCGAGATCGTTATCTGCATCTGGGAAACCACCCAGCGGGAGCCGGCGGTTCGGCCGCTCGTTCTGTCGCTCGCTCGCCCTCCCGCCCCGCTTCTCTGCGCGACGTGCAACCAAGCCGAGTGAGTAATTCACATCAATTCCTCATCAGCACCGAAGGCTGGCTATACTTTGCATTACGACCATCCTTTTTTAAAAAAAACTATCATTATCGCTCTCCTTTTGTATTATTACATCCCTTCGGTTTCCCCCTCCGCCGCCTTCTCCCGCCTCCGCTGTTCCCTCAGAACTTCCTCAGAAAAAATCTTTAAAGTTTTTGGACTTGGGGCGGCCTCGGAGCGAGTCCAAACCGACATAAGGCGGTAGAACAAAAGGGGAGAACTGAGGCAGTTTCTGCCCCTGACGGTCGTTACACGAGCGTTCCCCCCTCTCGCGCTCGCGCCTTTAGCTTTTTTTTTTTTAAAAGAGACTGCAGTTCAGGGGGCAGGGGGGTGGTGGGAAATCGTGGAGCTTGATGTGGGGAAGGATGGCGGAGGCTTATGGAAATTAGAGGTCATCCTGGGTGCTTTTTAAGGTGACGGCCGTAGGCTCACTTCGCTGCCAATGAAGTCCGGGGGATTTACTTCAGAGTAAACCGGCTCGGGATTGGTCGGGAAAGTCTAAGCCGGCCGGAGGATAAGATATCTTTGTGTGTGTTTGTGTGCCTTGCGGGTGTATACTGTATAAGCATTCCTCCTTACAGGCAGAAGCGCTTCTGTTGCTGGGAGCGGCGTTATCCCGGC
Organism: Erythrolamprus reginae; assembly: GCF_031021105.1. NCBI lineage: Eukaryota > Metazoa > Chordata > Lepidosauria > Squamata > Dipsadidae > Erythrolamprus > Erythrolamprus reginae. The sequence continues at coordinate 216,161,789 of NC_091952.1, read as the reverse complement.
TTCTTTGCACGCGGATGGTAGAGGTCGGGGTTTAATTGATTATCTTTGCTTTTCCCTGTGTTTTCCCAAGATGGTGCGTGGGGTTTTGTTCCCCCCCCCCTCCAAAAAAAAAATTCCAGTGCTAGACAATGTCTTTGCACAGAGCTCGGCAGATGCACAACCGAGGCCGGAATGTTGCTGTTTATTTAATAGGGTGATTGGATCTGGGCTGTATTCAAAACAAAACAAAACCAACCAACCAACCCCAAAACAAATTTAAGAAAATGTGATGGTCTTCTTTGTGATTGTCTGGCTTTTTGTGATCTGGTGGTCATTTTTTTTTAAAGGAGTGGGTGGGATACAAATGCTCATTTTCTCCTCTTAGGCAATTTCTTCTGTTCCTCATCCCATTGTGCTGGAGGTAAATGTGCTCTGAGCATTTAAAATACACATTTGCTTGCTTGCCTATCTATCTATCTATCTATCTATCTATCTATCTATCTATCTATCTATCTATCTATCATCTATCTATCTATCTATCTATCTATCATTTATCTATCTATATACCTACCTACCTACCTACCTACCTACCTATCTATCTATCTATACGGTATCTATTTGCAATATTTATATACCGCCCAATTCCAAGTGGACTCTGGGCGACTTACAATAATAAAACAATATAAAAATACAATCCTAACAAGAGTAAAAAGCAATATTAAAATTGTATTCCTTTGTTCCGTATGCAGTTCAGAAGCTCTTTGTTTTCACAGTATTGTTTTGTTCCCTGTTTTGGGGGAGTTTCCTAAAAAAAAACCCAGCCTTTTGTATCTGGAACAAATTGTGACTTGTAATTCAGAGAATCTGTTGTGCTAATATTTATAATGGAGTATTTATTCTGTCTTTTAATTTTAGCTGTTAAAAAGAAAGCAATTCATATGTCAAGTTTTGCTTTAGAAGTAGTAGAAATAAATAAAAGGGACTTATTGCTTGATATTTGTGAATGTGTTAGCTGTTATAAAAATTGGGGGAAATGAGGGAAAAAACCCTTTACCTAAGGTCGTCCTCAAATGTCTCCTTTTGTGGCAGGACAGATTATACATGAATGTATATAAATGACATGCTTTTCAGAATATTAAGATTGATCCAGACTTAAACTGGGCTTAAACAATTAGGAGAGGGATTTTAATGGAGATCAGGGATTCCAGCCATTCTGTGTTTCTATTCTGAGGCAAGAGCCTGATTATAGTCTGTTCTTTTCTAGCCTCAGGGAGCAGCAGCTGGGAACTACTACTGTGAGAAGACAAAAGCAGCATGCTGACCTTCTGTGCATGATTTCTCTCTCCCTCCCTCTGCATTGATAGACATGTCATCTGAAATCTTTAACATGGAAGCAGGAATTGTACATCTTCAGAATCTACAGTCTTATTGCCAATGATGCAGGCAGTCAAGGACCCTCATCTAGAGCGGCAGGGCATCATTAGGAGCCATGTGGGAATGAGTCTGCTGAGGGGGAGTGGTCCAGTTCACTTTGTTTAAAGGTCAGCTGCTGGCAGAGGAGAGCAATGTTAAGAAGTATGGAACTACAATAAAATCTGCTGGACATGTGCTCTCATGTGTTCATGTAACAGCGTTGAATTGTAGGGTCTCTTTTTTTCCAGAGTGGCTTGGAGAGATCTGGAAAGCCATAGAGGATGATTGTTCTTGGGATGAAAAAAGCATAAATTTGACCAAGGTCATGCATATAACAGGGAATTAGTAATTCAGCCCAAATCAAGCTTGCTCTCAGCATGCTTCTATCAGGAATAATAAAGCACCAGCATCCAAACTCTCTTGGAGAGGAGCAACTAGAAAAAGAAGATAAGAATTCTCGGTCCAAAAGCTTGCCAGCTCTGAATGGGTCTGTTCCGCAGATTAATACCACACAAAGTGCTCTCATTGCAGCCAAAAAGAACTTCTTACAGAGTTTGCAGGGGGGCTCTGATCAGAGGTGTGGCCTTGACCCCGATATATCAGCACATCACAATAATGCTACTGCTACTTCTTCCAGGACAGTATTGTCTTTTACACCTTCCAGCTTTTCGAGAATGGGAAATTTCATTGAAAGAAATGATTGCAGCAACTCTACTAGATTAAGTAATGGTGTGTCACCAACTTCCACACTGCTAGTAATGCCTGGTAGAAAATATCTTGCTATAGTATTGACAGACTCTCGATTCTTTTTGATATGTATGTGTTTCCTGACTTTCATTCAGTCACTAATGGTCTCTGGTTACCTGAGTAGTGTTATCACTACCATTGAGAGAAGATACAGCCTGAAAAGCTCTGAATCTGGACTATTGGTCAGCTGCTTTGATATTGGCAGCCTTGTAGTAGTGGTCTTCATCAGTTATTTTGGTGGGCAAGGGCGAAGGCCTCTGTGGCTTGCTGTTGGGGGGTTATTTATTGCTCTTGGGGCTGCCATATTTTCTTTACCTCATTTCATCTCTGCACCATATCAAATCCAGGAATTAAACTCCTCTGTTTCAAATGATGGCTTGTGTTTGACTGGAAATAATTCAGGAAAAGTGCATCTGGAATCATCAGGCTGTATGAAGAATTCACATGGAAATGGCCACTCATTGTATGTAGCTTTGTTTATTTGTGCCCAAATTCTCATTGGAATGGGCTCCACACCTATCTACACTCTAGGACCAACCTACTTGGATGACAATGTCAAGAAAGAAAACTCATCACTCTACCTAGGTAAGGTTGATATTCGCCCAGATTTTTGTGTCATTATTTTGAATTTCCACTTTAAAGCTCCCAAACCAATGCAGCAGCTTTAAAAGTACAAATGTTTGGATAGACAGACAGACAGAGTAGCTAATATTTGACAGAATAAATAGCTGTTACTTAATCTAAAAACTTTGTTCCATTACCTCTTATATCCTGTATTTTCTTCCATGTTGAAATATCTATGAAAATAATTGAAGTGATACCTATATCTTTCATGAGGAAAATGGAATATGAAATTGTTTCCTTTCCAATGGATTATGTGTAATGGTCTCCCTCCCTCCTTCCTCCTGTGTGTGTGCATCCATCCATCCATCCATCCATCCACCCACCCATCCATCTATCTGTCACACAAACGTGTTTGTAATACTGTATTCATTAAAATAAATGTTAAAGCAGTTTATATTTAAGCAATTTTATCATTTATTTTAACACATACACAAACCATAAAATTGCAATAGGAAAACCAGCAATAATAGATATTACGATACCTGGTTAAAAATCTGAGAGTGGTAATAATAATTTTCAATTTATTGTTGACACATAATTTACAGTGTAAATTGCATAATGTTCATGATTATGCTCAGTTTTAGATCCTGAGTTTTAAAATACAGTGGGAAGATTGTTAGGTAATTTCATATCTTTTAAATAGTTCCCTATAAAAGGGTTTGAGCAGAATTTTGATCTCTTGAAGCCAGGAATATTAAAGATAGTTAAAAATGCTGTTGGTAAATGTCTTTCAGTCTATGTCTTCCAGATGGCAACTATTGCATTGCAATAGTGATATAAAGTAAATCAAATCTTAAGAATAAAATGTATTCATAAAATATAAAACTATATCAGAAATTAATTTCTAAGATTTATTTTTGATATGTATATGTATTTTTTTGCTTAAGCATGGAAAACTATTCAATGGATTTATTCCAGGAAAAATACTTACCGGTACATTTTACATTGATAATCATTCAGTTAATTAGATCCGAAAGGTATTAATGTACCCATGGGCAATAAATTAAGCATTATAAATCAGTTTTTCTGAGTTCATGACCTCCTTCATGAAGTGCATAACCAGAATCTTAATAATTCTTGGTTAGATATTTCATTTGATCTGACATTTATTATATTACTGTGTTGTCATATTGATTTAAGTAATCAAATCAGTAGTAACAATATTTAGTAGAGTCAAATGTTTCCTATTTTGTTTTAGTTCTTTATATATCTAAACGTCATTTAGAAAATTCTTGTCACATTTTCTATTTCCATCCAGGGCCAACTAGAAATACCTACCCAAGTTTTTTTTTACTTGGAAAAAGAGTTTACTTTTAACTTTTGAAAACAGATGGTAAAATCACTGGACTTTCATTCCGCAATAATTATTTACCGTATATCCTCGCTATTGCTTAAATTAAAAAATGCTAAATCATGGTATCATGATCAAAGCTTTAGTTACATAAAGACCTGTGCTTGTTCATACAGTAATCTCCTTCCCCCCCTTTTAAAAAATGATAAATGGTTAAATTTGTTAAAAAGAAAAAGTTTTGAAGACTTTTTTTCTTAAGAGGACAAATGAAAATCTAGTTTGTTTTTACACAAATGATGGGAAATAAAGCCATCTAGGTTTCCTCTCTTTTCCCCCCTGATCAAATCTGTAGTTCTTATACCATTGTTGATGTATCTAGTGACCTGACATTTTTCCAAGAATGAACTTACTTAAATTTTATAGCATTGCTTCATTGGAAACATAAATATGACCCCCAACATTAGACAATACATTCTCCCATTTGAAAAGTGTATGTCAGGTCCCTATTTTCACATAATACTAGATATTATATTACCACATCTTTGTTTCTATATTTGCATTCTGGATTACTACCGTGTTTCCCCGATAGTAAGGCAGTGTCTTACTATCTTTTTACCCCCAAAAGCCCCACTGTGTCTTACTTTGGGGGTATGTCTTACATTGTCCCGGGCACCGGGGCCGGCTTGTCTTCGGGCGCGGGGAGCTGCCGGAAAGGAGGCGGGCGCCGACCTCGACGTTCGGCGGGTTGCGGGGAGCATCCCCTCGCCGCTCCCGGCAATGTTTCTCGGCAGGGGAGGCCAACTCCGCGGCGACACGGACGCTCGGCTGGCTGGCTAAAGGCAGGTCAAGGGGTGGATGGGCAGTCAAAAAGGGTGAGCGGCCACCGCTGTGCCCTCCTTCGCCCGCCTCCTTTCCGGCAGTTCCCTGCGCGCCCCTCGCCTTCGCTCGCCGCGGCGCCACCGCCTCTTCCCCTGCCGAGGCTCAGCTGCAAGCGGCTCCGAGGCGAGCGGAAAGGAGGCGGGCGAAGGAGGGCGCAGCTCCGGCCGCTCGCCTCGGAGCCGAGCGGCCTCGCTGGCCGCTTGCAGCTGAGCCTCGGCAGGGGAAGAGGCGGTGGCGCCGCGGCGAGCGAAGGCGAGGGGCGCGCAGGGAGCTGCCGGAAAGGAGGCTGGTGAAGGAGGGCGCAGCTCCCTGCGCGCCCCTCGCCTTCGCTCGCCGCGGCGCCACCGCCTCTTCCCCTGCCGAGGCTCAGCTGCAAGCGGCCAGCGAGGCCGCTCGGCTCCGAGGCGAGCGGAAAGGAGGCGGGCGAAGGAGGGCGCAGCTCCGGCCGCTCGCCTCGGAGCCGAGCGGCCTCGCTGGCCGCTTGCAGCTGAGCCTCGGCAGGGGAAGAGGCGGTGGCGCCGCGGCGAGCGAAGGCGAGGGGCGCGCGGGGAGCTTGGAAGCAATGTCACCCCCCCCCCCGCAATACCGTTTATACCGTGTTTCCCCGAAAGTAAGACATATGTCTTACTTTCGGGGTATGGCTTATATAAGCCGACCCCCCTGAAACCCCCCATATGTCTTACAATCGGGGGGGTCTTACTATCGGGGAAACACGGTATATTCTCTGATGGATCTTTAAATCCTATTATTGTATAAAAGCATATTTTATACATTCAGTGCAAAACTGCAGCATCTACAACAAAAGCAAGAATCAATAATTCAGCCAAAGTTTACCTATTTTTATCATTCAGCTATTCAATAAAATAATACAATATATAAATTTTAAATGCGTTTATTGTAAAAGAATTTCAGTGTTCAAGCAATTTAATAGGAAAATACTAGTTCTAGATGGAAGTGCTTGTTATGCTATAAAATAATTGAGTGGCTGACAACCAGTAAGTTAAATCTTTTATACAGGCAAGATAGAAATACAGTGATCCCTCGAGTTTCGCGATCTCGAGCTTCGCGAAACGCTATATCGCGAGTTTTCTACCCGGAAGTAACACCACCATCTGCACGCATGCGTAGATGGTGGAGTTTGCATTACCGCCGGGCAGATCAGCTGCTAGGCGGCCAAAGGAACCTTCCCTGGGTCTTCCCGCCGGCATGGGAGGCTTCCTAGCACCCCCCCGAACCCCCAACCCGGGTTTGGGGGGGTGCTAGGAAGCCCCCCATGCCGGGGGAGACCTTTTAAAACACCCGTGCCGCTTCCCAGCTGAGTCCTGAAGCCAAGCGCAGAAGTTCCAAAGGCGCTTGGCTTCAGGACTCAGCTGGGAAGGGCGCGGCTGTTTGAAAAGGTGGCAGTCGGCCTGGGGGGCTTCCCAGTACCCCCCCCCCAACCCTGTCTCCTGCCGCCGGTTTAGCCAGGAGAGGAGCGGCAAAGTGACTTGGAGGAATGGGAAACTCAAACCGCCCAGTTTCAGCTTTCCATTCCTCCACGTCACTTCGCCGCTCCTTCTGGCTGGTGGGGGGGGGGGGGAGTTAGGAAGGTTCTACTTCTCCCCCCCAGCCAAAAACTCAAAGCCTGTCTCCTGCCACACAGTTTAGCCAGGAGAGCAGCGGCGAAGTGACTTGAAGGAATGGGAAACTCAAACCGCCCGGTTTCAGCTTTCCATTCCTCCACGTCACTTTGCCGGGGGAGTCTGGGAGGGAAGATGACGCGCCGGCAGCACAGGGGCGAGGGGTGGGAGGCAAAGCTCTGCGGGTACAGCCCCTTTCGGCCAAGCCTCCCCCCCCCCGCCAAGCAGCCAGGGAAGCCGAGCCGGGCGTGACGGCGGCGGCGCTGCTGCTCCGGTCGCCCGATCGTGTCCTGCCTCCTGCGCCGATGTTCCACGCCCGGCTCGGCTTCCCTGGCTCCGTGGCCGGGGAGGCTTGGCTGAAAGTGGCTGGAGCCGCAGAGCTTTGCCTCCCCCCCCCTGTGCCGCCCGCGCGTCATCTTCCCTCTTGCTGGCGTTGCCCCCGAAGGAAGCCGCCGCCACCACCGCTTCTTCTTCCTTGCGCCCCCGCTGCCTCTCCGCTCTCTTGGGTGGCGGAGCGAAGGAAAACAAAAAGTTTCCCTTTCTGCAGCTCCTGCCTCCCGCCCACCCAAGACAATAAGAGCGGAAGAAGACCCTCTTCTCCAACACGCCCCGAGGAAAGCGGGGGGAAGGGAGGAGAGAGAAGGAAGCCAGGCACGAAGAGTGTCCCTCTTGCTGGCGTGCGTGGGCGGTGGGGAAGACCCTCAGCTGCTAGGCGGCCCAAGGAATCTCCCATGGGTCTTCCCCACCGCCCACGCACGCCAGCAAGAGGGGGAAGACCTCTCCTCCCTTCCCCCCGCTTTCCTCCGGGCGTGTTGGAGAAGAGGGTCTTCTTCCGCTCTTATTGTCTTGGGTGGGCGGGAGGCAGGAGCTGCAGAAAGGGAAACTTTTTGTTTTCCTTCGCTCCGCCACCCAAGAGAGCGGAGAGGCAGCGGGGGCGCAAGGAAGAAGAAGCGGTGGTGGCGGCGGCTTCCTTCGGGGGCAACGCCAGCAAGAGGGAAGATGACGCGCGGGCGGCACAGGGGGGGGGAGGCAAAGCTCTGCGGCTCCAGCCACTTTCAGCCAAGCCTCCCCGGCCACGGAGCCAGGGAAGCCGAGCCGGGCGTGGAACATCGGCGCAGGAGGCAGGACACGATCGGGCGACCGGAGCAGCAGCGCCGCCGCCGTCACGCCCGGCTCGGCTTCCCTGGCTGCGTGGCCGGGGAGGCTTGGCTGAAAGTGGCTGGAGCCGCAGAGCTTTGCCTCCCCCCCCCTGTGCCGCCCGCGCGTCATCTTCCCTCTTGCTGGCGTTGCCCCCGAAGGAAGCCGCCGCCACCACCGCTTCTTCTTCCTTGCGCCCCCGCTGCCTCTCCGCTCTCTTGGGTGGCGGAGCGAAGGAAAACAAAAAGTTTCCCTTTCTGCAGCTCCTGCCTCCCGCCCACCCAAGACAATAAGAGCGGAAGAAGACCCTCTTCTCCAACACGCCCGGAGGAAAGCGGGGGGAAGGGAGGAGAGGTCTTCCCCCTCTTGCTGGCGTGCGTGGGCGGTGGGGAAGACCCATGGGAGATTCCTTGGGCCGCCTAGCAGCTGAGGGTCTTCCCCACCGCCCACGCACGCCAGCAAGAGGGACACTCTTCGTGCCTGGCTTCCTTCTCTCTCCTCCCTTCCCCCCGCTTTCCTCGGGGCGTGTTGGAGAAGAGGGTCTTCTTCCGCTCTTATTGTCTTGGGTGGGCGGGAGGCAGGAGCTGCAGAAAGGGAAACTTTTTGTTTTCCTTCGCTCCGCCACCCAAGAGAGCGGAGAGGCAGCGGGGGCGCAAGGAAGAAGAAGCGGTGGTGGCGGCGGCTTCCTTCGGGGGCAACGCCAGCAAGAGGGAAGATGACGCGCGGGCGGCACAGGGGGGGGGAGGCAAAGCTCTGCGGCTCCAGCCACTTTCAGCCAAGCCTCCCCGGCCACGCAGCCAGGGAAGCCGAGCCGGGCGTGACGGCGGCGGCGCTGCTGCTCCGGTCGCCCGATCGTGTCCTGCCTCCTGCGCCGATGTTCCACGCCCGGCTCGGCTTCCCTGGCTCCGTGGCCGGGGAGGCTTGGCTGAAAGTGGCTGGAGCCGCAGAGCTTTGCCTCCCCCCCCCTGTGCCGCCCGCGCGTCATCTTCCCTCTTGCTGGCGTTGCCCCCGAAGGAAGCCGCCGCCACCACCGCTTCTTCTTCCTTGCGCCCCCGCTGCCTCTCCGCTCTCTTGGGTGGCGGAGCGAAGGAAAACAAAAAAGTTTCCCTTTCTGCAGCTCCTGCCTCCCGCCCACCCAAGACAATAAGAGCGGAAGAAGACCCTCTTCTCCAACACGCCCGGAGGAAAGCGGGGGGAAGGGAGGAGAGAGAAGGAAGCCAGGCACGAAGAGTGTCCATGAGGGGGAAGAGACCCCCGCGCCGGGCAGGCCCACCGAAGCGGGAAGAGGGGGCGTGCGCCCGGGCCTGGCTAGAGCGCTTGATCTGCGGGCGCCTTAAAAGGGGGTGTGGACTCCTGGGAGACCTTGGCGGTGGAAGGGGACACACTCGAAGCCTCAGCCGCCTGTCATAAGCGTCCTCTGAGGGAAAAAGAAAGAGTCCGAGCTTGCCGTCCGGAAACGTTGAAGCGCCCTCACAAGCAAGAGGGGGAAGACCCATGGAAGGTTCCTTGGGCCGCCTAGCAGCTGATCTGCTCGGCAGCGCAGGCTGCTGCTGCGCTGCCGAGCAGATCAGCTGCTAGGCGGCCCAAGGAATCTTTCATGGGTCTTCCCCTCTTGCTGGCGAGGTGAGCGGGCGGGCAGCGGACAAGTGGCGGGCAGCGGGCTGGCGGTGCGGAAGTAAAAACACCATGGAAAAGTGGCACGCATGCGCAGATGGTGTTTTTACTTCCGCACCGCTATATCGCGAAATTTCGATTATCGCAAGGGGTCCTGGAACGGAACCCTCGCGATAATCGAGGGACTACTGTAGTTTGAATTAACAGATTCAGGTGTTTTTAAGAAGAAGAATGAGTATGGATGAGTCCTCTGTTTATTCTTCTGGCAGAGGATTGTAGATAACATCTACAACTTGCTTTTACCATCTTTATTGCAAACATCACAAACATTTTTTAAAAACACAGGATCTTATTGTTAAGGTTGTGTATACATAATGTTCAGAATTGGTCTTTGCCAAGTCCAGGTTAACACATTTGTCTAAATGTGTGAATTTCACTTGTCATCTAACAGATGAGCCTATTCCATAGTACAAACCTGAGAACAGAAAAAAGTGAATCTAACATAAACAGAGAAGTTGGCTGAGGTTGCATGATTTTTTTTTGTATTATTGACAAGGCTTAAATTTCTTCTTTAGGCATAGTACAGGACTTTAGAGGAAGACTTGGTGAGACCTCTGTCTTTACAAAGAAAAAAAAGATCATATTACAACATAGTAGATGTTCTGCCGGTGTGTCCCAACCGCCCGTAATTAGAGGGTAATTGGTCCAAAAAGACACACACCACACGATAGAAGGAAAACCAAAATCTTTATCAACAGAAAAGCAGAAAAAACTCCCTTTTTAAATGTCAAAGGGATTTTCTGGTACACACAAGGCACAGGTTAAATGCAATCCAATTTCTCACCCAGTAACTGGGAAATTGAGTCCAATTCCAAAGTCCAGAAAGACAGCACACAATCTTGAACAGGGAAACAGCAAAACCACAATTTTGACGAAACTATGAATCAGATAAACTTCCACGAGGCTAAATCAGCGCGCTGCTCTTTTTATCTGTAGCACTAACTACAGCAGCCCCACCCAACCATAGGTGGCCTCCCTTATCTGCTGTAATAATCCTTCAGTTCTCTCCTATGCATCACTCTACGCATGCGTGGGTCTGTCATATGTTCTTGTTCAGAATCCAAGGATGATAAGGATGATTGATCTCCTCCTGGGCTGTCTGGCAAACTCCCCTCTTCCCTGCTACTCATACTTCCTTCGTCAGAGGATTCTTCGTCGGGAGATTCTATCGGGAGCAAAACAGGCCTGTGGCATGTGGATGTTTCCCCCACATCCACATCCACATTCCTTGGGGCAGGAGCTGGGCCAGAGCCAACCACAACAAGTAGATATCAATATTATTGATTGCAAATTCCTATCTGAGTATCATAAATTCATAGTAACATCTGTTCATTGTGCTCTAGTTTTGTTTCAAGAACATCTTTAAAATTTAAAAGAATCAAAGAACGTTCCAGACAAGAAAATAGCAATGTCTGTGCTATGCTAAATACTCAAAACATCATTCTTTGAACATTGAGACAGCTGTGTCTACTTTGAGACTTGGGATAGCTGCTTCGGAAGCTTCCTCAGGTTTTTTTTGCTTGTAAATATGCAGGGAAAGAAAAGAAAAACCTGCTTGAACTGACATTTATTCATTCATTCATTCATTCATTCAATTTTTTTTAATGCTACTCTTCTCCTTAGACTCAGGGCGGCTTTCAACATGTTAGCAATAGCACTTTTTAACAGAGGCAGCATATTGCCCCCACAATCCGGTTCTGCAGATCTAGCAGTAAGATTTAGTGGCCTGCAGTACTGCACTCTACTCACTGTGCCACCTCGGTTCTGCAAGCAATCTTTGGCTCTGCAAGCAATTTTTGGCTTACAACCCTCTGATTAACAACTATTCAGAATTAAGATAGCATTTAAGAGTGACTTACAACTGGTCCTCACTATGAGGATTACAATGTCTCCACAAGTCATGTGGTCAAAATTTGAGCCCATGGCAAGTGGCATGTGTTTATAAAGGTCGCAGCATCCCAGGGTTATGTGCTAACCGTTTACAACCTTCCCAGGCAGCTTTCAACAAGCTAAGTCAATGGCGGATGCAGGATTTGCTTAACATTCATGTGATTTGCTTAATGACTAGGGCAGGGGTCCTCAAACGTTTTAAACAGAGGGCCAATTCAGAGGGTGTGGCTAGGTGGTCATGTGACTAGGTGGGCATGGCCAATTTAACAGTCCATTGAACAGTGCACACAAATTAAACTTTCATTTGTTTTGCTCCGGGGTATGTGTATTTTATTTGCTTTTGTTTGCATGTTGCTCTTTTGGTTGCCTTTTCTTTTTACTACCGTAGATTGTTTTTTTCAGTTGTTTAGGAGTTTAGTGTTCCAATTCAGGAAAGTCAGTTTTGCACCAATTCTTCTCAGCCCCAAGGAGCTTGAGAACTTTTTTTCTCTCTCACTCTCTTTCTTTCTTTGTCTCTCTCCCCCTCCTCTTTTTTTGATGTATACTGTAGCACCCTATACATAGCATGCCTTTACAACCTCCAGTAGTTTTTTTATTCATATAAGAATCTCTGTCTTTAACTCTCAACACAGCCCAAATATTGCTGGAGTCACAGTCTGTTTTCTTCTGGAGTTTTTAATCATTCTATTCTGCAAATAGGATTATTGAGATGGAAAATGTTTAATAAAATGCCTGGTTCCATAGCTACTTGGCATGTGCTTGGGGGCATATAGTGATACACATACAGAAACTTGGTTTTCCTTGACTTTTTACTATTTTTCCACATAGTAAAAGGGGATTAATAACTATAGTCAAAGGGATGGCTATATAAAATTCAACCACCTAAAATATAAAAAAGAATTCAACCTTTGGATAACCCTTCTGCTAATCCACATGAACTCTGCCTGCATTGGGAGAACAAATTAACATCAATGACGATGTTATGAGAATGAAAATGATTTTCAGTTTGCATGATTATGGATCTTTGCAAGAGGGATATGTTTGTTTGTTTGTTTGTTTGTTTATAATCTATATTATACACAACTCCCAATTCTGTGAACAAATCTATTACAAAATAATAGATTAAAAGAGTATTAACAGGAGGGAGAAAAATTACCACAATCAATTAAAATAAAGGAGTAAAAGATAGCAAAGATGACAAAACCATACCAAAATGAAAAAGAACAGATCCAAAGAGGATTTCAGTCATCTTTGCCAAAGGCTTGGGCAAAAGCCAGAAACATCCCTCAGAACACCAGTAAGGGTATATGTATTAAGAGTTTATAGTTTTTATGCAGATTAAAATAATCATATTTTGTCCCTCTAAAATCAGAATTAAGTCAACTATATTTATGTACTGTCTGATACAATCTGTGACCCCAGGATCATAGTGGGACATATTAACAATTATACCGAATCATAAACTGATTTTAGTTTTTAGGCTTTTGTTTCACTTAATGTGATTTATCCTTTTCATATATAAATAATACTGTCTTTATAACATTTGGTTGAAGAGGATAAACCAGACAGTAGTTTAAGTTGAAGAACGTAATAGACTGTATAAATATTTAGCTTGAAGAAGGTAAACAGACAGTAAGGTCAGTCTTTTCAAAAACTGGAAGGACAGCTGTGGGCCAGAGTAGCTGATGCCACAGTGAATTTGTTTATAAGATGCCATGGGACATAGTATTTTTTCTGAGATTGTCATTTTTCAACTTTAGGCAAGTTTTAAAATTGAATTAACAACCATATTGAAGCAGGGGCTGTGATACTGCTATCGTGTGTCAGTGTATGTTTGTGTATGTACTGTATATTTGGGCACATATGTAGGGTTGTCCCTATAACATCTCTGCTGCATGAGCTGTAATGGGTGCCCATTTCTTCTTGGATCCAATTTGAAGTGTTGGTTATTACTTTTAAGGTCCTTCGCAGTATGGGACCAGGTTATTTGAGGAACTGTTGTATTCCTATTACATTGACCTGTCCCATTCGAAATTTCAACTGGCAGGGTCCAGGAAGAAAGTCTTTTGTACTGCTGCTCGCACTCTATGGAACATCTTGTCCCCAGAGATTAGGATTGTCCCATGTTTTTTGCTTTTCAGAAAGGTGTCAAGTCCTGGCTCTGGCAATTGGCATGGGGATCAAACTATGTCACACTACTAGGAGTGGTGGTGGTGTGGCTTAATGGCATACCCCCATCTTTTTAAACTTGTAATTTTAAACTTTTTAATTTTATTTTAATTCTGGAGTGATGCATCCATTTTAGTGCTTCTGGATCAGTTTCAAGGTTTGGGAGTTGAGGACACCATGCAATAGTGGTTCTTCTGTCTCAAGAACCAATTTCAGTTGGTCTTGATGGAAGGAAGATCATTCATTCATTCATTCATTCATTCATTCATTCATTCAGTAATAATAATATAATAATAACAGAGTTGGAAAGAGGCATTGGAGGTCTTCTAGTCAAACTCCCTGCTTGGGCAGGAAACACTACTTCAGACAAATGTTATCCAACATCATCTTAAAAACTTCCAGTGTTGTAGCATTCACAACTTCTGAGGTAAGCCATTTCACTGATTAATTGTTCTATATTAATTGTTCACTCTCCTAAGCTAACTATCAGGAAATTTCTCCTTAGTTCTAGGTTGCTTCTCTCCTTGTTTAGTTTCCACCCATTGGTTCTTGTTCTACCCTCAGGTACTTTGGAGAACAGCCTGACTCCCTCTTTGGGACAACTTAGAATAATTAGAATTCTTTGTGGCAACTTAGAATTATATAAATTGTAGCAATTTAGAATTAATATTGTTGCCCATCTCTTTGCCATGACTTTGTGTGTGCTTACATGGCATCAACAGCCCATCTATGAGGTAGTTCAGGGTTTCCCCAAGGTCTGGAAGCCAATTGTGCCACTATCATTATAATTTCTTGTTCACTCCCCTAAGCTTATACAGATAGCCATTGAGGAAAACACATGGAAGAGAAGGAGGGCTTCATTAGCTGGAGTAACTACTCGTGGAAAAAGTCTTATATGTTCTTTGTCATTGGATGGCCATTTTATTGCTGGGCTGACTGTTCTGGCTTCTTTCAGCAGATCTTCTACTGTATAGAGCAAACTTGGCAACTTTAAGACTTGTGTATTTCAACTCCCAGAATTCTCCAGCCAGCATAGCTCTAGCCATAGCTGGCTGGAGAATTCTAGGAGTTGAAGTCCACAAGGCTTAAAGTTGCCAAGTTTTAGGACCCCTGGTATAGATTGACATGACATGAAAGTTCAGCAGCTGTAGCTGCTTTTAGCAAAGTGCTCCTTGTTCTTATTTTATTCTTGAACACCAGACATTTTAAAGTATTTTCAAACTCTTTACAGCTATAAATTTAAGGAGTGAAATATGTCTAGAAAATAAGGATGTATGTTAAGTCTGTTGCCCACATATATTCAGACTTTATCATATTTGCCATATTTATTGTAATGAGGGCTGAAAGAGAGTGACCATCTTAAAGTCACTCAGCCTCTCTAAAACAGTATTAGAACTCAGGTTTGCCAACTCCTAGTTCAGTGTCCTAAACACTAGTTAAAGTGACTCTGATATAAATCTAATAATCCTTGGTATAGCAGTTGATGTGTTCAGAATTTGGCAACTTTACTATTTGTTTCAGATTCCATATTTAGCAACAGGAACATTATTAGAAGAGTCATGACTGATACCTGGGTAGCTCAGAAAAACATGAGGGACTCATTTGATTGAATTTTCTGAATAAAGCTATTATACCTGTCTTCCAGGATTTAACATATTAACAAACTTGGAAGGGACATTGCAGGTTATCTAGTACAACCCCCTGCCCAAGCAGGAGACTTTACACCTGCCTCTATCTAGGATTGAACTCACAACCTCCTGATTATAAGGATCTTAGATATCATAATATCAAATCTATTCAGCAAGAATATTCTACTGTGCTATGTGAAGCATGCAGAATGTCGTAAAACATAGTTGGCTAAAGTAAATGGTCTTCTGCTTAGAGAAGATCTAAAACTTATCAGCTTAAAGCAGATCTTGGGAGCAAGTTCTAGACTTCTTCAGTCTTTTGGAAAAAGAACCTCTTTTTCTGGTAACGATGTCCTGTAACCAGGGGTGGATTACTGCCTGGACGGGGTGGAGGAACACAGTGGGGTAGCAAACATTGAGCTCCACCCCAAAGCACCCAATTTGCACTAAAAGATGTTGAAAGAAAATGTAGGGCGTCCTGCATAAGTCACGCCTACAGTGTGGTAGTAAAAATTTTGATAGCCCTTTGCTGCCTGTAACTCTTGTTTAGTACATGATTTCACAATGAAACCTTGTGAGTTGCTAGACAAAAAAGATGAGGGCTGCAAATTCAAGAATATTTTTTTCTCTTAGAGTTTTGTAGAGCAAAAATGCTCCAATGCATTTCCCTCCATAGTTCATCTTATCTTGCTCTTCTAAAAGAAGAGTTTAATTGGACAAATAGCCCAGTGATATTAGCCAATTAGGGTCTATTTCTTTGGCTGTAGCCAATGGGGGAAAATATTTCTGCCCTTGTTTATCCATCCCAGTGACAGCTACGGTAATTGCAATTTTAGGCAAAAATTAACATTTCACCAGAAGGTCTTGGTGAGTTTTGACAAAAAAAACCCAACCAGTTTATTATTTTTGTTATTGCTTTAAAATTGTGTAATCCTTTGGAAGCATATTTCATTTGTACTAATGTAAGCTTCCAAGTTTTAAAAATAGTTTTCCTGGCACCCAGTAAGACATATTGATTTATAAGATGCAAATTTAGAACATCAGAAGATTTAAGATAATATCCAAAAAGTATATTAATTAACCATCAAACAATAGCATTAAGGTACATTTTTAACTTTCAGTAGCAGTGGCCTATGCCTGGTTATAATAATAATAATAATAAATATTACATCCATATTGATCAATGTGAATTTATGTTGTGGACCATTTTCCTGTCTTAATAGCATGGTTACCAAAAGCTAAATATATTATAGCAAGTAGAAATACTGTATCCCCTTATCCAGTAAATGCTCTTTTCACTCCTGATATTCCATGTATGAATTCCTCCTCTTACCACTCTCTCATTTTTTACTCCTTATGCATACATCTTTTTTTCTTCTTGTCTAAAAGTTCTTTATTAATGGCAACAAATTGGTTAAAAAAAGGTTCAGTAAATCTGGAGACAAATATTTGTGATCTCCTTCCAATCTTCATTTGTACACTAAAAGTTGAATATCTGTCACTCCTGCTCTCATTTAACAGGAAGTGGTAAATACTGATATTGCTAATAGGACACATTTAGAATGTACCTACCTCCCAATAATTTTCATACAGAAAGAAATGGAGACAGCATCTGTTATTTTTATTTGTACTATACAATATTTCTATTTACCACTTTGTTACATAATGTCTGTTTGACTAACAGCTGCTGCACATTGCAGTGTTATGTGTGGCAGATTTAAAGTGGAGCTATATATTATTTAAGTGAACGTCTGAATCCTGACATAAATGGTTTTAAAACTTATTTTCGCTTCATGAATTTTTAATTGTATTAACTGTCTGGAAAATATCTAATTTTATCAATTATTTTCCTCAATTCTGTTAATTTTTCATGTCTTTTAAGTTGTATAACCTATGCCACAATGTAGGCTGAAAATTATAATTTTTTTCACCTCTGTGCCCATTTCCCCAAAAGCATGTGTAAGACTGGATTGTTATTCTGGGTTAATCCATATAAAAGCACAATTAAAATCTAACATTTATTTATTTATTTTATTTATTTATTAGATTTGTATGCCACCCCTCTCCGTAGACATACCATCATATCCTAACCGACAGCTAATATATTTATTGTAGATAAATAATTACTGTACTTCATCAATGGCTATTAAATTTGTAAATTTATTTGAATTTGGAATTTGTATCTTAGTCAATCACAATTTATCTATTAATTAAAATGTGCCAATTAGTCCTGGATTTAATTTATTATGTATATGAATAATAATATTCCTGTTGTCAATATATTATTTATTTCTGAAATTATGATGCTTGAAATCTGGTTAACTTGAAATCTGTAAATTATGTAAATTCTTGTTAATATGATACTGTTCTCTTGATATTACAAGAAAGTATAAGATGGAGAATGTACTATAAAACAGAAAAAGATTAGTACAGTATTTAAAATATTCTCCAATAACATGTCCCATCAGAACCTGAAACATAGATTTACTCACTCAAACATGCACACCTGTACTTCAGTGTTCAGTATTGGGTTGCTACCGGTACGGATGAGGACGGCGCTCCAGTAGCGAAAGTTGTGCTGCGTGCACAGCTTCTGTTTTGTCTGTGCCCATCCCAGCATGTTTTTGCTTCTGGACATGTGCAGGAAGCAAAACCTTGTGAGAGGATGCACGCGCCTGTGAGATTTTGGCGATTTTTTTGCTTCTACGCATGCGCAGAAGCAAAAAAATAGCTGAAATCTCTCGCGCGCGTGTCTCCTCGTGAGATTTTGCTTCCTGCGCATGCACAGAAGCAGAAACATGTTGGGGTTCGCATGCACACAAGAGAAGCTAAGCTGCGTGCGCAACACTGGTAGCGGAGGAAATGGGAATCCGCCCCTGGCCATATTCATTATGCGACTTGATAATCATTCTATCTTGTCAATAAAATTCATTAATAAGATATATTAATAGCAATTATATACATTATTAAATATTTTCTTTCCTCTTTTATAGCTATCATGTATGTAATGGGAGCTCTTGGTCCTGCAGCAGGATATTTATTAGGAGGAGTTCTTATTGGATTTTACGTACATCCTACAAGTACTGTTCAAATTGACCAAAGTGACCCACGGTTCATTGGTAACTGGTAAGTTGCAACCATGTGGGGGTTTTATGTGCAAGATAGCAATAATGTTTAACATTTGATCATCATTTGATTAGGAATATTGAACATCTGGTTATATATTCTTTGATTCTGTAGGCTTTGTTTTGAATAGCTGTAGCCAAAAACAGATGTATAGATCAGTGATTTTCAACCTTTTTTGAGCCACGGCACATTTTTTATATTTACAAAATTCTGGGGCACACCACCAAACAAAATGATCTCTAACACAGTACATATTATACATATAGTTAGTAATATAGTTTCTAAATGTATTTATACACACTTAGTGTGAAACCTGGGCCTGTTTCAATGAACACAAAAGAATATCCTGGCGGGAATGGCAGTTTGGGGACCCATGTTTAATTTCTCCACAGCACACCTGACCATGCCGTGGCACACGTTGAAAAACACTGGTATAGATTGTTCAAATGCTGCTAACTTTACAACCATTTACTTACAATTCTATTTCTATATTTTGGGAATATTTAAACTAAAATAGTTACCCTATAAAAAATAACAATAATAATAATGATGATGATGATGGAGTTGATTTACTACTTTCCCACCTGGCATTTTTTTAAATGTACTGTACATGTTTCTACTTGTGTGTGCAAGTTTCTGGCACATTTGTCAACATTGCCAACATTATAGTAAGATGAATAGAGTAGTTTGGAGTGGAGTGGGATGGGATGGAATGGAATAGAATGTTCCTTGTAACTTTGGATGGTTGTTATGCAACTGGTCATTAAGCAAGGATCATCTATATGGATGCAGCTTTTGTGATATTCAAATCACTTATATGGTAATTGTTTTATGGAACAAACACTAACACCAAGTGTAAATTTCTGCTTCCTGTTATAGAGGGTTCAAGTTTGTGCATATCTAGCAATACCACTTAGACTTATATACTGCTTCACAATGTTTTACAACAGTCTCTTAAGCAATTTACAGAGTCAGCATATTGCCCCGAACAATCTGGGTCCTCATTTTACCAATCTCTGGCAGCTGGCAGTCAACAGAAGTAGCCTGCAGTAGTGCATTCTAACCACTGCACCATCATGGCTCATATATGTATGCTTATAGACAGCTCATATATGTGTGCTTATAGACAGCCTGTTTGTTAATGTCATTTCTATTTCTGATTTTAGGTGGAGTGGATTCCTCATTTGTGCTAGTGTGATGCTTCTTGTTATACTTCCAATGTTTGCTTTTCCCAAAAAACTCCCACCTCGACACAAGAAAAAGAAAAAAAAGATGTGTTCTGACGATGTTTCAGGTGATGATGATGATGATGATATTGTAAAGGAAAAAGGGAATTGCAAAAATGAGGTACACCCGGAAATTCCTACATCAATGGGCTTTGGAAAAAATGTTAAAGGTAAAGAATTTCCTGTTTGAAAAAAAAATGAGATTAAGATGAAATTTAAAATCATAGAATTGTTATTTCTTGTTGAAAACTGATTCAAAAATATTTTGATTTATTTAGAAGTAGCATTAAAGTAGAAGACTTTATTTCAATTGGTTCTACATGAGTTGCAGGGTAAACTCTTTCACTGAAAAAAAACCAGTATTGAGCTCCTCCAAGCCTAATTGGGCAGCCTTTATCAAGATATCTATTATTTTTCTGGCGTTATCAGCATTATGAAAAATAGATTTTGGCTAAGGATGCTGGGCTAAGGATACATTTGGCAAAGGATACATTGTCCTCAATTAACAATAAACTTTTTCCATGTCAAGAGCTATACTGCCTTTGTGGGAATTATTAAAATACATTTTTCCCTTTTGCTTTGCACTTTGATCCCTCTCCCCCAAATATAGAAATATCTGTGTTCATCATATAGAAGTATAAAACATATACATTACTTTTTGACTAAAAGACACAGTCCCTCCCCCCCCTCCGAGGGAGGAAATGTTGGCGCATCTTATATGCTGAATATAGCCATTTGGGGGCTATATTTCCCATTTGTGGGGAAAATTGGCCCATTTCTCACCTCCCAAACCCCTCATGGATGTTTTTGCCCTTCCCAGTGCCCACTCTGCAGGCCTCTAAATTTTGTGAAAAACAGGCCCATTTTCATGAAACAGGGCCCATTTTTTTGCCTCCCAACCCCCCCACGCATTGCATTTTTGCCCTTCCCAGCTTCCCATGACTTTAAAATTCCTGTGGATGCATTTGGTATAGCTTCTGGAAAAGAGAGACTGGCATAATCAGCCAGCACTATTGGAAGAACTAGGAGCATTGCCCCCGTCTTCCACTCCTCCCGGCCATCTCACAAACCACCCATTTCCAGGTTATCGGATGGGAGGAGAGACGTTGCCCCCCAGGAAACAACCTCCGCTGCTTTGAACCCCCGGGCTACCAGCTGGAATTCGGTAGCCACTGTGATGCTTCACGGCACCTAATTAACCTTCCCTCATCTGACTGGAGCCCAAGCACAGCCATTTATCGGCATCAGCGCTGACCCGTCACACCTGAGCCTGCTCGGAGGCCAAGTGAGGAAGGGAGAGAGAGAAAAAGAGAGAGGGGGGAAGCATTGAACTAGTGTCATAAACTGCACTCAAAGGCATCAAAGGGCTGAGCAGATCCATGTGGTGAGGCAGGCGGCAGCTATCTCTGACCACGCAGTCATTATGCACTCCAGTAGCACCACTAAAGACAAGATGTGGGGAAAGAGGAGCATGCGCGCGCCCCCCCCTCCAAATTTGGTTGTACATACACTAGGGCACAGAAAATATATCTTTAGGCTTAGTCCAGAATTGACTCATTTAGTAAATGTTTCTGGTAGCAACTTTCTTTACCAGTGACATTTGCCATTATCTGCTATCTGATCTTTTTCAGTGGGAAAGCTATTAAATCCCGAACTTTATGACTATGGAATACATGCTATCTTACCAAATGCTTTGAGAAAACACACCAGAGGGCAATTGTTTTTTGCATCCAGTGAACATTTTCATGACTTGAGAAGGCTGCTACTCACTAAGTGATACCTTGATTGTTCTTTGTCTCCCACCCATTCTGGACAACATTTAGGTGTCCTTCTTTTATTGCTTTTTGTCTTTTTTATAGAACTTCCAAGAGCAGCTTTCAGGATCTTAAGCAACATGACATTCCTTTTTGTGAGTTTGTCATACACAGCTGAATGTGCCATTGTTACTGCTTTTATTACCTTTATTCCCAAGTTCATTGAGTCACAGTTTGGCATCCCAGCTTCCAATGCCAGCATCTACACTGGTAAGATATTTCTGTAAATAAATCTTTTAAGGATTATTTTTCTCAGATTAAAAAAGAAAGTTAATGGAAAATAATCATGATTCTGTTCTTAATTCTCTGCCTCACACTTATTGCTTTATGTATGATTTATTTATTTATTTATTTATTGGATTTCTATGCCATCCTCTCCGACAATTTGATACCACGTGGACTGGCAACATAGGATTTGTGGCACTATGATGTTTGGTTTTCCACCAAACAGCCTTTTTGATCAACCCACAGTATTAACACTAACAAATAGCTGATCTGTGCTTTTCATCAAGGGAAACATTTCTGGCATTACTAACATTCTTTAAATGTTCGCAATGTTCGCTTTTATACTAAAAATTAAAATTTATGTTTTTTTAATCATTCTCTTTGCAATGCTGCATGGATTTTATTTATCCCTAAAATGTACTTGTATGAATCATCCCTCTACATAATCATAATATTTTATTGCTCTGGTTTGTAAAAATGTTCTTACTTAGAATATTTACTGTATATTTAAACAATATTTTGAGTATACTTTAGGATGTTTTTATTGTAATTGTCCTTGATGATTATGGCAGTACACAAAATAAGTAAGTGTTGCCAAACTGGCTGAGACTAGAAATCTATTTTAGCAACAGCTAATCCGATATCTGGTGCAGTGGCAACTGAAGCTGTCCATACTGTTTAGTATGATGTAGCCTTTCAGTTGGAGGTTTTCAATATTTGTCATCATGTAGTAGCAAATCATATGCTGTATCCTTGTCCTATTTTCAGCCAAGAAGCTTAAAAAGCCACAAAGCTTAAAATGCATACATGTATTGGAATAGAATAACATTAAGTTAAATAGTTAAGCAGTTAAATATGTCAGTATCAAAATGTTCCAGATATATCCCATGTGGACTTGCCGAACTGTTTTTAACAGCCAATAATTTGATTTACATAAATAAATAAGAAAGATTCATGAAGATTACTTCTTGGCAAAACTACTAGTCAATCGTCACAAAGATAAATTTAATGTTTATTAACAAAGAAATTTAGTAGAATTGTCAGTAATATTTTAATAAGTAATTTCATGTGTTTTTTGGACCACTTAGATAATTTAAATCATGAAATAACTGTTCTGATTAAAAAAATAAGCTTTTTAGTTCTTACAACCCATAACGTTTAATATGAATCTTTTTTAAAATAATCTGATTATGGAGTTGTATCATGGAACCTAAATTTTCTAAAGGCATTTTGGTTTTATGTACAGAAATAATCTGTCATTTCTTGGTTTGTGGTAGCGGTTCAGTACACTTGACATTAAATAAGTTTGCTGATTCTTAATGGTAGTTCTGAATGATATTAATACAGTATAATACCAACAGTATGATTTTTTCAAATGTGTGTAGCTTTTTTAAAACATCAAATGGACTTATATAATTTATTGATTAAAAATGCATAAACAGAAGTTTGGAAATTGTTAGGTTTACTTTTATATAAGAGAGTAAAATCGGACTGCAGAATTTGTTCTTAAACAATAACAGACATTTATATTCAGTTATAATGGAAAAAAGAAATTGGAGAGAAAACGTAACACTTTTTTTCTAAGATGATCATGGTAATTTGAAGCCTTCTGATTTGCTCTGTAATATGTTCAGATACCGGTATTAAGAGGTCACAAGCCACACCAGTGAAAACATATGTTAGTGTGTTAAAATATATGAAGACGCACAGCCTAATTAACACAGGTTTTCAAAGCCAATCCTATGTATATTTGCCAATAAGTGAATTCTGCTTATTCTATACAAAAGATAATAAGGATTATAGTTACATGTAGGAAAAGCCATCAGAAAGGGATTTTTTAAAAATATGAGGAATTTTGACAGATCAAAGGAGGAAGCAGGAATCTGCTCACTGAAAACTGGTTTTGCTTTAGGGTGCTTTATGCAGTGATTAAACATGTGCTTTATTTGGAATTTTCTTTTGAGCAAGGAACAGCATAATTGAGTGCTATTTTTAGGAAGCTTTGTTTTGCAGTTCATACATATTATTAATTACATAATTTTGATAAGATATTTTAAAACTTTACTAAAAGTTCAGCTTGGTTTTAGTCTGGTTATAAATAGTAGATTTTTGATTTCTAGGCCTTCCATTCTAAAAACAGGATTCATATATAACTAGTAAATATTCTATTGTCATAGTCCTAGAACAGTGATGGTGAACCTATCATAATTTCAAATAGTCACTAACGTGCCTGGTTGTAAGTCAAGGAATACCTGGTCGTCCAGTTCTGAATTCATAAATACCTATCATCACATGCCATTGCCAACTTAGTTAAGATAAAGGGACTCATTTCAATAGTGGATTATTGCATTTTAAATGGTCTTAATATATTTCCAATAATAAGCAATGGCACTGTATCTTAATTCTAATGTGTAATTTCAGTGCAACTCTTAACCTCTGAGATTTTTATTTCCAGTTTCTATTCTAAGTTAACATTGCTACAATTTTGAACCTCTTCATTTTTGTTGTATAGTGGTTTTTTTAAAAAAAAGCTCCCCTGCTTCTTAAGTCATTCCACTATAGTTGTGATTATTTATTTTCTAATTATTTAGCACTAAACAACTCTTGGCTAACCAAACAAATGACAAAATGACATCTTCAGGGTAGGGTTATAAATATTGTTAATATAAAAATTGTAGAGATTTGGCATAGTTCTCTTATAGAAAAGGTATTTCCATACTATACATTTTAATACAACAAATGTTTTAACTTTCCTCTTCTTCTTTTTCTTTAACCAGGTGTGATTATTGTTCCAAGTGCTGGCGTTGGTATTGTCTTAGGAGGTTACATTATAAAAAAGCTGAAACTTGGTGCAAGAGAATCTGCAAAGCTAGCAATGATTTGCAGTGGAGTATCTATGTTATGTTTTTCAACACTCTTCATAGTTGGATGTGAAAGTATTAATCTAGGAGGTATAAATATACCATATACCACAGGGTAAATATATTTTGAGCTTTCTAAATAATTTATGCTTTGCGTCAAAGCCAGCCTTTTTGTGCTGTATAAAAGGCAGTATCTTTTTCATAAGAACATTAAATAATTTAAAAGTGCTTTAATAAGTAAGTAACAAAGAAACATATTGTATAATCATGGATTAAAATAGAATAGAATTTTATTGGTCAAATGTGATTGGATGTACAAGAATTTGTCTTGGTGTATATGCTCTCAGTGTACATTAAAAAAAATAAGTTTGACAAACATGTAACTATTTAGGATCCTTGTTCTTTGGTAGTCAATTTTATAATGCTACTTACGTTGGTTTTATATTTGGATTCTTCAAAGAGAATGAATTGGAAGTGAAATGGCAAATGAGATTTTCCATTGTATGTTCAAAGTAATTGCATACTATGGCAAAATTATTCCCAATTTCTCATTGACACTGGTAAAACATTGCTGATGATGCTAGTTAGCGCAACCTAATATGAGAACAGTAATGAAATATTTCCTATGATTTAGCATTAAACGTTAAATATTGTGTATAGTTTGATCATTATGTCTCATGGGTTGAAAATCTGTGGCCAAGAGGGAAAATAGACGAACAGTGAGATGCGGATTTGTGGGCCAGCAAAATCTGGAGATACACAGGTTCT
Source organism: Erythrolamprus reginae (assembly GCF_031021105.1). Classification (NCBI taxonomy): domain Eukaryota; kingdom Metazoa; phylum Chordata; class Lepidosauria; order Squamata; family Dipsadidae; genus Erythrolamprus; species Erythrolamprus reginae. Next base: position 216,136,719 of record NC_091952.1, on the reverse strand, counting down.
CAGTTTCTGCTGTATCTCAGAAATATTATTATAGAACTAGAATTTGTGCATGAAAGGCCAGGCAAAATAATCAAGGGAGTGAAACACATTTTACATTTACTTTTAACTTAGTGGTAGCATCACTACCCCCCCACTCTCTCTGCTTTCCATAAAGCTCTAAAGACCCACCTCTGCCAGCAGGCTTGGGGCCATTGATACTTTGATATCTTGCCCCACCCATTGAATGAATGTATGAAGTACGAATCTGTTTGTCTAATTTTTAACAATGGGGACTTTTAGAATGTAATTTTATTTAGATTTCTAATATGTTGTAAGCCGCCCTGAGTGAGGAAAAGGGCGGCATAGAAATTGAATGAATGAATGAATAATAAACAATCAGTCAATCAATCAGTCAATCAATCAATCAATCACAGATGTATAAATGAGAATATAGGCCATGGCACCTCATATAAAAATAATTGTAAAATACTTTTTTAAAAAAATTCAAACATCCATAGAATAAGGTATGAAATTCTAGCCTGTTTTCTCTGTTCTTGGTGGGAGTTTTTGTAATGATTCTTAGTATTCCTGACATTTGGTGTCATTTAGCTAGAAATACCATTTTCAGCTAATTTTAAAAAAAAGTATTGCAGGAATTTTGAAACATAAAATGGATTTAGAAAAGTTTTTACATACTGGTAACCTTCCCCAACTAGTTATTCAATTGTGTTGGAATTGTGCCAGTTGTGGATGATGGGAATTACAATTCAAAATAATGGAAGCATCAAGTTGTAGATGTAAGTTAATGCATTATTATTATTATTTGAATAAAATACTAGTATTCATTTAATGTATCAAAACAAAATGTAGAAAGCATGATAGAGATCTTCCAATAAGCAGCAGACAAGATGTCTAGAGTTTACCTTTTGTATTTAGTGAAGGGCTGTGAAATCATGATGATCAGGGCTGAATTTAATGGTCAGGAAAAGGACAGGACTGTATACAAACAAAGCATCCAAGTGATTAGGATGCATCATATACATATAGAAGGAGCCAGGATCTTTTTTTTCAAGGGATTAGAGTGCTCCATCCCCACTTCAGTTTTAAAGGTGTTTATCCTATCCCTGTTTTTCATATACAACTCAAGGTGAAAAGCTTTATTAATGCTCCCTTCTCCTATTTTTCCACAATAACAATTGAGGTGACTGGGAGTTTCACCATCCCACCAGACTGATTCCCTTTTAGAAGGATTGCTTGACCCATCTAAGTTAACATTATAGTTTTTATGTACTTCCTACTTTATTAGTTTTAAAAAAACCTAAAAATTATAATGTGGCTAGATAAAATTCTAGAAGCTGCAGGAATGATGGTTTGGGGATTTAGTGCAAGAAACACTGATGTTTCTCTAGCATCACATGTGTGGATCTGTCTGGCTAAAAATTATAGCTTGATTTGTATTTTTATATGATATTGGAAAATATATTTCTTAGAGTTTGTATCTGTTGGCATCAATTTATCTTCTGCAATGAATATATATAACCCACCCAGACACCATCTTCTTCTTTTTTTAGACCTACTCTCACCATGGCACATAGGAATCTGACTGGAAGTTGTAATGTTAATTGTGGCTGCAAAATCCATGAATACAAACCTGTGTGTGGATCAGATGGGATCACATATTTTAATCCTTGTCTTGCTGGTTGCATTAGCAGTGGAAATTATAGCACAGGAGTGAGTATGCCTACAAGCAATCAAAGTGATAACTTTTGTTGCTGTTAGAAAAACAATGTATGCACCAAAGAGAAATACTATTTTCAGTATTGTAAAATCACCAAGTTGTTTTCTTAAAAGTCTGGATAGTAACATTGTAGTAAAATGCCTGTTTTTCCATTGGAAGGAATGAAATATTTCATCAATTTTTTTGTGACTCTATAGTTATGGAGGATCCCTATCCTGTATGAATAAAAGGAACACAAACCATCTTGGGAATTATCTAATCTGTAGAGATCTTTATGTTTGTGCTCTCTTCCTCCTTGTTCTTTATAATCATTTAAAGCCTAATTATTTGTCTAAGCATTTCAGTCTGTGGGCTGGGATCCCCAGGCCACATTGACAGATGGTGCCACCTCTAGCCAATGCCACCTGCCCAGTAATGCAAAGATTTGTATTTTTACAATGATTCAGAGGAAGGGGTATTGTGGTGCCCCTAACCTTTGGTTTTATCTATTTGGCTTTATCCTAAAGCCAATCCAGGAATCTTCAACATAGAATTTTGATACTGTCTCCCCTTTCATATATACATTTTTCTTGTTTCTGTGAACTTCATCAATTAGCAATTAGCTAGGTAATTAGCAATTTGTAAAATTTTGGATTTAATTAATTAAGCGTTTAGCTTGCTATTTGCAAAACAACAACAACAACACTATAACTTTAGACCAGGAAGGCCTTTCTTATATCTTCCTTTTAAAACACTCAATTCAGATATTTTGAAATAGTGTTACAATTTTTTCTGTATGGAATATTTTGCCTTCAGATGAAGAATATTTCTTATCTGCTGTAACTGTTTCTGGATGTATTGTGCTTTACTTAAGAGTCATACATTAAGCACATGTACCAGATGCAAGCATTCTTGATAAAATAAAGATAAAAATAAAAATAAGGAATAATGATTGTTTTACACTTTTTAAATCTTTTACAGATAAGAAATTACACAGATTGTGCCTGTGTCCAAAGCCGACAAGTTATTACACCACCCACAGTTGGACAGCGTAGTCAGCTAAGAGTGGTGATCGTCAAAACATATCTCAATGAGAACGGCTATGCTGTATCAGGAAAGTGTGATAGAACTTGCAACACACTCATCCCTTTCCTCATTTTTCTCTTCATAGTAACACTTATCACAGCATGTGCCCAACCATCAGCAATCATAGTTACACTCAGGTGAGAAGTTACCTGGATCATTCCTGTTTATTAGCATAGCATGCTTTATTATAATTGAGTTTCTCTGTCATCTCCCACAATACATAATTTATCTTTACTTTTCTGATGATTAATTACATTGCTTCTAGAGATAGATGGATTTACAAAGTTTGACTTCGCTCATCTTTTCATTGATGATACATAATCAACATATGAATCACAATGTTTTAGAATTGTAGAAGTGAGAGAGGGTAATTGTTGTGTCTGAGAGGTATTTGTTATTGGATAGGTTGTAGGATGCTAAGGAGAATGGGAAGGCAATTTACTTAGAAAATAAATCTACTTGTCAATCTAGATTTGATTGAATCTACTTGTCATCAGAAATATAAGGAAAACTACTCACTTGGATAAAGTGGATAAAGTTTTTGTTTCTCTGAACTTCTGATTTTGATTCTACTGAACACCGGGCTCCTGCATGGTTGGTGACTAGCATTGGGTCACTCTCCTGGGATATGGCTAAGGAGAAGAGTTATATCAAGTAACAGTTAAGTAGTCATTCCTACCATTTTCCCCGTTTAAGACTTTAAAATATATTATATCTTTTTGTAGGTCTGTGGAAAAGGGTGAGAGGCCTTTTGCCCTTGGCATGCAATTTGTTTTATTAAGAACTCTTGGTAAGTGCAAAGGCAGATCTAGTGCCTCACAGTTGGTTACATTGACTATATTGAAATATTATGTGATCTGGTTTAAGCTACGTATTACCATTCCCCCTCTCATATTTCTCTATTGTAATAAAAGGGAGGACTCCATAAATGTTTACTTTCCTAACCATGAATTCTTACGTGTTCTTGTTAACATTTTCCTTCACTGTAAACCTGATTTGTTTATACAGTAATAGATTGCATACACTAAATAGTATAGTTAGCTAAAATTGAATATATGGTTCTGTAAAAGAAACAGGTTCATGGTCAGGCTTTGTTGACTCCATTGCTCTGCTGCGCGACTCCATGAGTCTCCAAACAGTTGATCAGTGCGTAAGCATCATGGCTCTGCTCTTCTGTTAACTAGTTCACAGAATTCTTAAAAACTCAACAATTATCTGTGATGAACCAGTATTAGACACATCTAGCACTCAATTGGCTATAATTCAAAATAAATAAAAATGTACTATTGGAAAGAGTTAAAAATTAAGTATTCTCTTCATTATTTCTAAATAATTTATAAGCATCTTAATGAGAATTCTGTCCCAATTCTTTTTGTATGTGATGTGATGTGATGTATATCCTAGCCAAAATTGCTTAAAAATAGAAATATAGGTTTAGCTTTACTCTCTATTTTCTCAAAAAAATCCCCCAATAACTGTTTTGATATAGGAATTGATTGACTTCACTTTTCTTATTTATTACAGCATACATTCCCACCCCAATTTATTTTGGTGCCGTCATTGATACTACCTGCATGCTATGGCAACAGGAATGTGATGTTCAAGGGTCATGTTGGGAATATGATGTGACGTCATTTCGTTTTGTGTACTTTGGTCTGGCAGCTGGTCTCAAATTTGTTGGCTTCCTATTCATTTTCCTTGCTTGGTACACCATTAAGGATAAAGAAGAGAAGCAGCAAAGGCAGATGTGGGAAGATGCTTCGGTCACCACTGTGAGCGAAGTGGTGTGTAACAAAGTTGCTCAGCAAAACTATGCAAGGACTAGATCCTGCCCCACTTTTAGCTCTCAAGATGACCGTGGTAACAATGTCAATCTAACAGCAACAATGCATTACACAGCACAAACCTATCCTGGCCCCCTGGCATTAGAAGCAATAACTACATCAGTTGAGAAGCCTTCACAAGAAGTCACTTCTGAAATAGAGGGGCCCTTGCAGTAACTTCAGATTATTATTTATTTGTAAATATTAAGTATGGGGCCTTTTGAAACGCCTGTGCCTTCTTTTTCCTAATAAGATCTGCCACTGATAATAAACCAGAACAGCTTAATGCATAGAGCCATGGCATATTTGAGGGCTGGTTACCTCCAAATAACTTAGATAGGCCTTTCTTGGTTTTAGGAACTGGAATGTTAAAGTAGGTTTGCAAGCCCTTTAGGTATGTCTATTCAAGTTGCATGTTCAGGCAAATGCTAATAGAGTCTCTACTGTGAAAATCAGTTCTGATAGAAATGTATGCCACTGGTGAAGATAAAGGATCTATGATTCTTGAACTAGGGGAGAACAAATATGTATTTTTAATTCTATTTCAAAGCACAACTTAGCTATGCAACATGGATAATTTGTTCAGTTCTGTGTATTTTTAAATCAAAAATTTCAGTCACCTGACTTGGGAAAAAGACTATTTGAAGTAGTAAAATATCCAATTAAACATTTTGTTTTAAAAGATAAAACAATCTTAAGACAAATCAATAACAGGATAAGTTATTGCTAATTTGTTTTATTTTAATACAATAGTGTACTTTTCATTTTAATTGCAAATTTATAACTCATTAGTGATTTCAGTACTATTTTGTAATAACCTTAAAGCATAACAAACTGATCAATAATTTACTGGTTTGTATTTATATATTTTTGCAAGCAGGAACAATCAGCTGCAGAACTCTTATTGAATTCACCAAATCCAAATTTAAGATTACCTTTGTTTCTGTGCATACAGAAACTAACTGATACTGCAGTAAACTGAGATGACTTTAGTACAGGCTAATCTTTTTGGCATGGAGTGCCAAATACTAATCTTTAGTATTGGCTAATCTTTTTGGCATGGAGTGCCAGAATGGGAGCATGCATACATGCATGCTGGAAACAGAAAGAGCAGCTGCCCGGAGCGCATGTGTGTGCTGGGAAGATGATCTTCTGGTTTCTGGCGCATGTATACGCACCAGCAAGCTGGTTTTCACACACACACACACATGTACACCAGAAATCAGAAGATCAGATGGGTGGTGCACATGTGTGTGCCAAAACTCAGAAAAGCAGCTGCCCAGCATGCACATGCGTGCCAGTCGGCTTCTATTCTGGTTGCCTACACTCCCATGGGTGTCCTGACCAGCTGGTCAGGGCTCCGGAACCCAGAAGGGAGTGTCCTGAGAGATGGCTCTGCATGCCACTTCTGGCCATAGGTTTGCCATCACGGCTCTAGTATGCTGGTAGTGTAGTTATTTGTTCTGACACAGGGCCCAGATTGCTGTTTACATACCTCATCATGCTCTAAATATCATTATGAGCATATGCTGCACAGTCAAATGATTGCTTTGCCAGGTTGTCTGTTCTTAAGTTCCTACCGATTCTTGAGGGAGAATTACAGGCCTTAAGAATCCATTTCATGTTAAAGGCTTATACAGACCTACTTATATTTCACCATTGGGGGTCTACTACATTTATTTAGCTTTGTCAGCAATAGAAATTGTCTTGGGCATCCTTTTCATTGGGGGGGGGGGGGGGAAAGGGTGTGTGTTTATAGATGCCAATATCTGGAGAACCTGAGACTGAAACTCAACCTGTAATACTCAGTTGTGCAACTCTTTCATCCTGCCATTAGGGATTTTTAATGCAAAAGATCTACTGGCTAGAGTGGAACATTTGCAAGGTAAGTGGATGCTTATAGATTTCCCACCCTGCCATTTGTCTGTTCAGAATTATACATTTTAACAGTTTTCCCCCCATTTAGTTAACCCTCTTTTTCTTCTTGGAGGAGGAGGGGGGTTATGAAGAGACAAATGGCAAAAAGAATAAAGATTCCACAGTTCCTGCTTTTTGCACTTGCCAGAATTATTTAATCTTTAAAAAAAAGATTACATATTGCTAAAATCAAAAATACAAATTAGCTTTCCATAGTTATGCTTATATACTTTAAAAGAGTGAGATTCATAGGCAATACTCGGATATTTTCCTGATGAAGCCACAAAAGCCTTGTTCAGATCTGTTTTGGAAGCCCTATGTCTCATGCAATTGCACCGTGCTATTTTTGAATCTAAAATATTTTGTTAACATTCTTTTTGTCTGATACTGAGACTAAAGGGATCTCTTAAGTCACGCATTGAAGAGCAGTTCCCTAGGCAGGACCAATTGGATGTTCAGGGTAAATTCAAAAAGGGCTTCTGAGAGGCACGACTTTCCAAAAGTTGAAATGAGAATATAAGATTCCAATGAGATGAAATGCTTATAAGTAGGGAATTTTTTAAAAATGAGGTTAGGGAATATTTGATGGAGGAAATTGAGGTGTGAGGAGATACCTCCTTATATTTATCAGATTGTATTCTACATTTTTGAAGGCATCAGCCTATCTGAACTAGGCCTGTGTGTGTCATTGCAGTCTGAGGAAAATCGATGCCATGAATAGAACATGTATACAGGTAGCTTGCTACAGTAGCTGAATGGCCATTTGCTCTTTTCTTAGCCATACATCTTCCAAGCACTGTGCATGGCTATATATTTTCATTTCGAGCAATATCACTGCAGTAGCTTAAAAGAGTAACAGGAGGTTTAGCCATGCTCTGTTTCCTAATCTAGGTGTTACATTTTTTTAAGCTGTGGAAGAGAAACTAGAGAGCATGCACCAATGTAATACTTCAACTTATAACTGAAGAATTTTGTTATCTCCTTGTTCCATCCCAGAATAAGTGTTAAATTTCTTCATAGTGTAAATAATGTACATGGATGTAGATTGCCATAAATACTAATATATGTTTATTAATATAGAACTAAGATTATTTATGCAAACCTACCATTGCCTCAAAAATGTAATTATTCATTCAGTATTGATTGCATACTTGAAATTTTGAAGTAGATAGTTTATCCAATTTGTTGGCTAGTTGTAGTCTACCAAGAGAAGGTAAAGAGAGAACTCAAAAGGGAGGAGGACAGAGAGCCATTTGGGCCCAAAGTGGACCAGTGCTCATGTTTGCTTAAATAGAAGTACAATTCTCTGAATGTACCTTAGTTTATTGTAAGGTCTTATTTTGCACTGACAGCTCTACTCCTATTTTAGCAAATATGAGTATAGCTCCTTTTCAGACTTGATTTCTGTATCCACCCTATGGAGATAGGAAACAGGTGGGCCTAGTTTTGCGCTCACCATGTATTCTGGCAAACTTTTGAATGGAGCTTCTTAATATACATATCAGTTCATTATGTCATTTAAGCATTGGTACTGTTCTGGTTTTTCTGCAATGTACTCATAAAATGGAGAGTGCCCTAGAGAGTGTTGTCATCCCAAAGTCTTTTTTAAAGTATTGTTAGTATACCAGAAAATGTACATTGGTCCTCTAAGGTAAATGAGTGACCCTATAGATCAGCTTTGAACTGATCCAACTGGTGCTAATGGGATAAAAGAATTCCCTCCTGAGGCTGAAAAATACTTCAAATAGCTGCTCAGGTACTTATCTTGCAGGACTATCAGCTTAATGGTAAATTTGCAATTTGCTCCACCAAATATTTATGGAGCAGCACAACTTTGAACTAGTTTAGATATTTTAACTGAAAGAATTGGCTCTCATTTGCCACCTGGAAATCTTTAACTGTTCAATCTGGAAACAGTTTTCTGGCAGAGAATAGTGTGTCTCGATGTCCTGCCAAAGTTGCTAATTGTTTCACTTTTAGCTATACTGACTTGGAAGTCTAGGAATCAAAATTTGGTGCAGCTGAGGAACAGCTTAGTAGGGAAGGTTTTGTTCTGCAGGTATTAATGACCAGTGTTTCAGACTGGTACCTGTTAAATCAGCACAAAATGTACAATAGATAACCCTTGATTACTCCCAGATTACTGTCTCCCTCAGTCATTTGGTTAGTATTGAACTGTGGTGGCAAAGACAAAAGAATTGTGTCCTTGATTTTTGAACTTTAAAATATAAATTTTCAGAACAGAATTGTTAGCCAAAACCATGTGTAATTAAAAATACACTGTATGCTGAAGAATCTAAAAAATACTGTTCCAAAATAATCCAGGGTTGAACTTAATATTCTTAAATATGCAATTTTGAATCATTACTTTTTTATACTTCACACACTCCCCCATTAATATATAGACAAGACTGTATATTTTTTTTCATTGATTTCAGGAAAATAGCAGTATGTTGTATATTGTATTTTGTTTTAACCTAATATACCTGGAAGAGGGAAAATATTATTAATCAAGGGGTAGACTAGTTAAAATGTTAGTTTTGATAAATGTTTTTAAGTATGTCAGTCAGGAGACTATATATTGCATCTGTAAAACAAAATGGGGATTTGTGGACTGTTCCTTTTCTTTTTTAGTGAAGATTTGAACTAATATTTATCTCTCAGTGGAACAAAGACCAGTTTTCAAACTCTTATGTACAAGCTTGTGTAAAACTTTATGGACAATATGTGTAAATAGCTGTTTGCAAATGAACCTTCAGTACTTGGCATTTTGAAATAAAAACGACTTCTTAACTTTGTAGTGTTTTATGTCACATTTTGTTGTACTATTCCAAACTTAAAATGTCCTTTTGGGGAGCAGGACAGTAGAAGAATCCATTCTGATCCAAAATAGTTTTGCTGCAGAAATAAATATAGTGAATATGGAGAGTGCTACTACCTCTTTTAGTATATTGTTGCTGCTCAGCTCAATTGCATCTGTTTTTCATAATTAGCTAATCATCATTATGTATGAGTCAAATTGCCTTTGTTTTAAAATATCAGTTATATTTATTGATGATTTGTAATGTAACATTTAATGCCAGTTTTAATGTAGGTCCTTTTCACTTTATATTATTTTAACTCCAAAATTCACATTTTTAAATATATTAGTTGACATAGGCAGTACAGTATTTATAATTTAAGAATCCCATCTCTACACCAATATTTATCATTATTACTGCAAGTTATGTGGTGGTGTAGTGACATCCAATGGATATTTATGAACAATAATTTTATACCTGTTGAGTAGAGTGTGATTTTATTTTACTGTTTAACAGTAAAAAAACTCTTGAAGACTTTTAGGCTGCTGATTTCATGTTCAAAAGGTGCACCTTTTTTCTTGAAGTATCTATTATGATGTTCAGCCAGAGGTTTAGACTGGCTTTGACATTTTTATGGTCTGATGTTTCATGATGTTAAACGTATATATCACAGGATGGAAATTATTCCAAGTAAAGCTACCTTTTACAATTGACTAATAGTAGTTTTATCAATTCCTCTGATCTTCAAGTGATGCTCCAGATACTTTTGAATTGTACAATATGTCTATTACCATTGGTATTACTTTTATTTTCTTTATTAGTCTTTCTACTTCTATTTGTAGGTCTTTTTGTTTTGTGATACCTCCCCCAACCAAAAAAAAAAAATCCACTATCTAGTATGTTTCAATAGTATGAAATCAGAGCTGCCACTTTTTTAGCTGATACTGGTTTTAACATGCATCAAGCTTTTTCTAAGAACTTAGGATATTTTAAGATATAAATGTAATATACAGTATTTTTCGAGTATAAAACGCACCTTAGTTTTTGGGGAGGAAAATAGAGAAAAGAATCTGCTTACCAGGTATTCATCTGGCTAGAATCCTTAGTCTGGTCAGCTCCAGCACATTATTTTATCCCTTGGTTAGAGCTTTAAAAATTGATTTGGAGAGAGTAACAATGAAAGAACTTGCAAGCCAGTAAGAGCTGGGAATATCATAAGCACCTGGAAAGAAACATTCGAAGCAAGTAGAGCAATGGAAAAAACCCTGCAAAGACTTAGAGCTTGGAAAACATTCTTCACAGAGAGTAACAGTGAAAGAGCTTGCAAGCTGGTAAGAACTAGGAATATTGTTAGCACCTGGTTAGGGCTGGAAAGAAACTTATTCAGCGTAAGTTAGAGTAATGAAAAGAAAAGCCTGGAAAGACTTAGGACTTGGAAAACATTCTTTGCAGAGACTAAAAATGAAAGAGCTTGCAAGACATAAGCTCTGGGCCAAGTGAAGATCTTTATGCCAGTCCCATCAGCAACAGCAGAGAACTTTACTTAAAACCTCTAATTACTACTGATCCACTTTCCCATGCTGCCAAATGGACATTGTGGTCACTATTTTGTACTTGCTCCTGAAGCAGCCATTTTTTTTTAACTTTGTCTCTTTCTTGTCAAAGTGCTAACCATCAGGGACACTGTTCCGGTTTGCCCCGCTTGGCTTGCAGATTAAAAGTTCTATCCTTTTAGCTGCCTGGGGTCTGAGAGTTTCTTGCCCCTTTTTTCCAGAGATAGTTCCCTATTGACCAAGAGGGAGTATGGTGGTTTCGCGCCTCTCCTGCCAAAACACTACAAAGGTTTTATTCACCCTCAACTTCTCATAATCAGGGCTCCAGTTTGATCTGGTCCTGGGAGAGTGAAGCCAAACACAAGGGCACAGTAGCTGCATATACTAAGGGAGCTTCATGATCTGAGTGTTTTAGATGTTTATAGCCACACTGCCACAAGGGCACAGCAGTTGGGCATGCTCAGGAAGTGGCTCATTCTGAGTGCCTTGGTGGCTTGTAGCAACGCCACCGCATGGATACAGCATTTCTGGATGCATTATCATTCCTGGCTATGCCACACAAGGGCACAGCAGAGGCTCCATCTGACCAGTTCTCAGGGTCATTGCTGGCAGAGCCAGTGCTCTAGCTTCGAGCCTACATTCTTCAGCCACAGCAGCTCCATCTCATCCTTTGCTTTTCATTGAGGCTAGTGTTAACATGTGCCCATGGCATCCAAGTCCTCCAAGTCTGCTTCCAGCTCTGCAGACAAGAGTGGCAGGAAAGGAGGAGGATCCAGAAGGACTTCCCCCCCATTCCCCTCAAGTCTCGCCGCCACAAGATTCTGAGTAAACTCTGTGATAAGGTGACCACCAGCCAGCAGATCAAGCAGGTTCACACATCAGAAACTGGTATTGTTCCGAATGGACATCAGGTGGTTCTTCAGACCAGGGCTCCTGAAGAGACGTTTATGTCTCTTCACTGGACAATATTGTATCCCATTCAGAAACTCACCTCTGGGAACAAGCCTTTAACCATGCAGTCCCTGAGGACCATCTTCTGGCTCCTTCAACAAGACCCAGGAATGCTCCAGAGACCACATTCAGTCGCTGGCCTCTGATCCAGTAATGACAATTCTGCCTTTCCAGACTCTATGCAGGCCATAATAACTAAAGCGATTCAATAAGGCATCTCTGCCGGTTTACAATAGGCCCAACCGACCATTATGATGGCCCGAGGACACTTGATTCCTCCGATCTATCACAGAGCTCTTCTCCAAGAGGATTCTCCGAGTCTACAGAGACGGACGGCATACAAATATAATAAATAATAATAATTATTATTAATATGGTGAGTCGCTTAGACAAGGGCTACCTATTTCTTCAAGGGAAGATTTGTTGCAAATCTCAGAGACGAAAGGACCTATAGACCTTGACAGCATCACACCAGACCAAACTGTCTACGACTTGTATCTGAGATTGGTATCTGAGATTGGATAGTTATTTTAAATCAAGTAACTACAAAATATTACATAATAAAACATTTCTTATTAGTTTATAGATTGAATTAAAATAATTTAACACTTTATGAAATTTGACTTAACTGATTTCTATAAAACAGGTAAAGTAACATTTTTTATTTCAAGAATTGTAGCTTCTAGACTTTCCTGAAGCCAGAATTGTTCTATAAAATTACTGCAGAAAATTCTTACATAAACAGTTTGTAATCTAATGAAAATCTATATAAAAATAGCATGATTCACATCCTTAAATAAATTTGTTCTAGCATTCAGTTTGAGACATGTAAATGATAAATATTCATGTTTACAGAATCTATTCAAAGCTTTTCATGAAAATTATTGAAATACCTTCAATAAGTAAATGTTACATAAACTATAATACAACAAGGAGCATACAATTGAAAATTAATACATAAATATCAAGACAATTGTGTCTGACAATGGAGCAAACAATCGCAAGTTTGTATATAAATGGCAAAAAGGAGAAAATAAATTTGAATACCTTGGTAATAAGATCTAGGATGTGTTACTTGAGTGTTCCCTTTATTTTTTTGAGCAGTATGCAAACTCCTCTGATGTTTCTGTGAAAAGCATTCCTTTCCTTGATTCTGGAGAACAGTGGAAAAGTACTTTTGCACATATTATTCCCTGCAAATAATATCAATTGCTGTTTAAAAAGTATACCTACAATTCAGTATTCCATAGGGCTACATTCAGACATGGGAATGCAATTTGCAGTCTTAACTTACATTGTGTTTAAAAAGGGGCATGTGTTGCACTTCTGCAAATGTGCCAAGATGCATATTTGTATACAGGACCATTCTTTGGACTATATTTTATTCTAAAATGACTACAACAGCTGTAAATACATTAAGACCTTTTGCAAAGTAGAAATCAAACTTTCCTGAAAAAATAAAAATCTTAATAGCAATTTAATCTCTATCTATTGGAAAATGAAGTCATTTTAATATCTTTCTGTTAAGTTTCCTGTTTGTTATATCTAAGAAAAAAGTTACTGTGAATTGATTGGAAGATAAAGATTTTAAATCAAACACGAACATTTGCTCAATATACCAATAATTGCTTTTTAAAATCCATGTACATAATGTATTTTCTATCAACTTCTTTTATTGTTTTGTAAATTACATTCCATTAGCAAAACTAAGGACATGTACATGAGTCAGATTAATAAAGATTATGGCACAAAGATTACTAAAGGGCATGTAAATTTACTTTGACAACATGAAATTTCAATTGTTCAAATTAATAAAAATTACTCAAACATGGGATAAGAATATTTGTTATGAGAACAGAAAAAAAACTTATTTCCTTTGAAGGTGCATTTAGACTTTAAAAATACAGCTCTGCTAAAAAAAAAAGTCACAATTACGCCTTTTTAATTCTCTGATTTTAGTAGCTGCAGCCACATTGACAAAATGTGTATGTAAAATATACACTCCTGGAATATACCTGCTTTGTTGTTCCATTTGCCAGATAATTAATAGTACCCAACTTGCTAACCCAACCTAATTTGAGGGGAGTGGATTTGAAGCACTGCCTTCTTCATTCAGAAACTCTGAAGATTTCTGGAAACCTTCCCTTTTCCTCAACGTTTCAGTTTTATGTTGCGGAACGAATGTATTTAAAGGCCAGCTGACTATTTTTCCAGCAGAATTAATGGGAAGGTAGACTTGCTCTTCAAAAATACCCTGTGCAAAATCTTTGTCTGTCATAGAGGCTTTCTGAATAATGTTAATTGGTTGCAAGATGAAGCTATGTCTGGACTCCAGTTCTATCAAATCGTTCCCACTAAAATCCATTTCTGAATTAACTGGCGCTTCAATCTTCAGCCACGTTTTGGCTTGGGGACCATTTGTACTCCTTTTTGAAGGAATATCATTGCTTAATTCAAGTCTGCCATCCTTGCTTGACACCACTGTGCTCAAGGTCAAGTCTCCATAATATGTTGGCATGATAGATTGAGCCTCTAGGGTGGTCAACCCACTCGAACCTTCATCTATTTCAGCAGAGCTCATTCCCAGCAAGGAAAATGATGTGGATGATTCATCCAAGTCTCCACTCGTATTAACAGTGGGAGTCTCTGCTCTTTGATTTTGCTTAGAGTAACTGTTCAGCAGTGCAAAGATTCTATCTACATCCTTCAAGTAATTTCTCCAATCATCAGGATGAATGCTGTAGTTGTTTCTGGCTTCGTATAAACTTTCATTCACGCTGTACAAATCTTCCAGTCCTTGGCAGCTGATGCTTTCTGTAAAATTTGGGAGTTTAGCCTTCCCATCCATGCCATAAGTGTCCTCTGTTAAAGAAAAAAGGGAACAAAAACAGTGATATTTGTAACATTGGAAAACGATCATGTGTAGTTTAGTTCGAATCTGGTTCAAATTGATTTGGTTCAAATCGTAATTTAATTTGGAAAATCAAATCAGTTCTGTTTGGCACGTCAAATTGATTCAAGAATACCTTGATTGTTGATTCAAAGTGATTCATAGATCCCATTGAAGAACCAGTGATTTGAATTAAATATCAACCTAATCTTTGCACAATATTTAATAATTGCCTTCTTCTCAATTGAGTAGCACAAAGAGGAAAATCCTTACATGCTCTTTTTCAGAATTTTAGTATACTGGATGCAATGAGAAAATACCAGCTGTTTTAGGTGGGGATACGTAATCAATATTTTGTGCAAGGAGCTCAAGTGTGACATGAGTGGGTTAATACCAGAAAGCAAGTTTCTTGCATATGTTCATAGCAGGTCCCATTCAATATGATGAAAGTGAATTTGCTTTAGAAATTCTTTCCCCCAAAAAGAAAAGCATTGCAGAAACATTCACATGGATTTCTTGCTGTTATAGTGATTGACATTTAGTTGCAAAATAGCAAAAGCATATGTATGAACAGTCTTTTATGATACACTCATTTCTCCATGGCTTATTGAACCCCTGGGGATCATAAGGAAGCTCCTTTCATTGGAGAGTACCTCTAATTTGATGTTTCCAAATCTTTGCAAAACCTGGGGTTTGTAACAATATGCTCAAATATAGTCTAATGGTTATATATTTAAGCAAAGCATGCTGTGCTTCATAACAAAAACAATAATTTATAAGCAGTAAATAAATATGGTGAATATGTTGAACAATGCTTTTTTTCCCATAGTACCCCCTGAAATTGGGGCACCACAAGGAGCTTCTGTTGAGATCTTCTAAGATGAGTTTAATCTGATTGGTGGCCCTGTAGATACCTAGGGACCAAGCCATATAGAGAATTTCTCTTTTCCCTGAAGATGTAGATATATTTAGACAAAGCAAGAATTGGCTTAACTTTCTTTTTAACTTAAAAATAAACTTTTTAAAAAATTAAATGCTGTCGAAGAATCACTTACGAGAAAGCGCTGTTATACACGTCTATAAATTGTTTTACCTTTACATATAATAAAATGTTAAGCTAATTCTTGCTTGCCTTCATAATATTTCTCAGCTATATTAACCTAGCTTTGCTTTAAATCTGTACAACCTCTCTGGCACAAAACTGGAAAAGCTATCGATGCCCAGCTCCAGAAAAAGAAGAATGACCACATTATCTATAGTTCTGTACCTTTCAAATGGATTGCGCTACAATGACTGCCAAGAATGAGATCTATATTAGAACATATATGGAGGAAAACAGGTTAAGACAGAAACATAACAGGTATTTTTCTACCAAAAGAAGACATTTGAAAATTTTAGGAAAGTTCTCATGTGAGAAATAATTGATACCAAGAGTTCTTTTATCTCTGTGTTATTCATAATGGTTACAAAAAGAAATATTTTATGGAGGCAATGGAAAAACAAAAGGCATTTAACATAAATATCCTTATAGCAATAGAAACATTACCAATACGCTAGATTCATTTGGGTGCTCCTGGAAATAACCTCACTAAACTAGAGATTGATGAGGACTTATTATAGACACTAATTGCAAATATAAACTATATGCACATATGGACTATACAGGGGAGTCACCAAGAAAGGTTTTAGCATGCTTGAAGAATCTCAAAATCTGTGAATAAATGCTTTTCCTATCAAAAAGGAAGCAAATCTTATATAGTTAAGACTCGGCATGTCCAAATATTTGGGGAATTGGAAAGAGAAGCAGATATGGATGGAATTAAAGTATAGGTATCTGACACTGAATAATATTCAACCACTTTATCATAGGTCCAATTTGTAGCTAGTAATTTTTAGATCAATCTAATCTTTGCGACTGTATGCAAGGTCTAAAGAGAAGCAACAAAAGATCTTACACTGAAAACCTGTCTTTACTTTCCCAAGATGTCTGACTGACTACCATGTTTCCCCAAAAAGAAGACCCTGGATAGTATTTTTTGAACCCTGAAATAAGCGCTTGGCCTTGTTGCCATGCATTCAAAAACCTGATTGGGCTTATTATCAGGGGACGTCTCATTTTGGTGGAAACAGGGTAGTGATAAAAGTACTCAGCTAGATAATGACTTTAGATTATATATTCTTCAGAAATATAAAAGAGAAACTTTTGGATATAATTTTAGAGGCTGCTGGAGGGAGGTTTTAGTGCTAACTATTTAATTATTAGCAATATGAGATATAATCGCTTTCATATTAATATCAATTAAACAGCAAAGTTTTACAGAAATGGGAAGATGCAGTTCAGAAGAGAGACCTTAGAAGTTACTCCGGTAAAGGACTTGGTACTATACAAAATGAATTTTAAAATGGTATAACACAATATGGGAAACTTCAACTATATCAAAATAATGTTTCCAAACTTAGTGTTTTCCAGACAGATCAAGAATTATGTAAATCTAAGCCAGAGGTTTCTGTGGTTGTAAGACAGTGGGAATCCCCATGCCATTGGGACAGATCTAGAAAGTGCCAATTTGAAGACTATTACTCCAGAAAATGTCATGTTACTCAGGACAATATTTTGGTGTAGCATAGTTTGGTTGGATGTAACATTGTGAAGTCTTTCTGAATACAGGTACTCATCAGGTCTGGACAGCAACTGACAGCAAGAACTCCATCACTGACATGGTCATAAAGCATGAAATCATGTGACTGCATCACTTAGTGATGGCAAGGTTGCCATTGTTGGACAAAAATTACATGGATCATTAATCATGGACCTCATGTGCTCATGACTTCAGATTTTCCACTGGATTCCCTGTTGATGTTGCTTGTGGGAACCTGGCAGAGAATGTCAGAAATTATAATGAGTGAAACTCCGAGTCTCTATCCTATGCTTATAGGTGTGCCAGTACATATAGATCCTAAAACAGCACAGCAATTTAGGGCTGGAAGATATCTCAGAGGTCATCCAGTCCAACCTATGCTGCAGCAGGAAACCTTATATTGTCTGAATTATTTTGGTGCCTCTAACAGAGGGGAAAATTGCTAGAAAGGAGAAGGAATTCACTAGGACAAGGCTGCCATGTAGAGGAAGACAGAGAGAGTTCTTGACATGACCACAATTGAGCCCAAAATTTTGGTTGCTCAGCAAGAGCATTGTTAAGTATGTTTCACCACATTTTGTCATGACATTTCCTGGCTCTAACGGTCATGTGAAAGCTAGGGAAGAACAACTGAAGTCACGTGTAATGTTGTAATGTACGGAAGTTATGGTTAAATGTGTAATAGAAAGTGAATTCTAGGTGTGTTTTTTCCAAATGCAGTAAGTGAGGCTGAAGGTGTAGTTTTAGAAGAGCTGTGTGTGTATTTGTACATACATACAGTATATATATGTGCGCCTGTGTGTTATATGGATGTACATATATGGCATACAGTATATACGTAGGATTAAATAATATATTTTGGATGTTCAGTAATAGTAAATAGATAGGGAAATTGTATGTCTTTGAGGCAAGGAGAGGTCAGGCACCCTAACCCTTGATGTGAGTGATGTCAAGTTGGCCATGCCCACCCAGTACCATGACCAAATCACATGACCAAGCAGAAACTTCACCCAGTCCCATGCCCACAAAGCCACTTCCACCCAGTCACATGCCCACAAAGCCACACCCACCATCACATAGCCATCAAGCCATGCCCACAAAATAAGTCACGGCCGCAGAATGGTAGTAAAAAATTTGGAATCTGCCCCTGTAACTAAGCCCAATTTCTTTCTGAAATTCTGCAAAACAATACAATAATCCCAAGAGTTACTCTTCTTTGACAATTGATTTAATAATTATTATCTCAAAGTATTCTATATCATCTGGGTGCTGATCCAGTCCACATTGGCTTAACTTCAACAGCTTTATAACATCAGTATTATGTAATTCTGTACAATTCGGGTGCAGAATGACATAACCCTTTTTTGTATTTTATTTGGGAAATGTGCATAAGTATTTAATGGACCAGGTCGTCATCTTGCAAGCTGACATCAGTTTTATAAAACACCAAGTTGTATAGGAGAAAAAATGAACAAACATCCATTCAAATATATGAACAACTGCATACAATGTAAGCTCAGTTGATATTGCTTTGCTGTGCAAAGGTATACATATTTAAGCACCCTCTTTAGGGCATCATGATCTACAATACATACAACAGTACAGGAATGTATTCTTCATTCCAGGTTGCCTAAACACATGGAGATGCCTGATGTCCACAGAGAGTGATATGTAGATGTTCTAGATCAGGGCTGTCAAATGGTGGAATGCGTCAAGCGCTAGCCATGCCCACGCCTGGTTGAGTAATGGGGGAAACAGTCCTGGTATGTCATGTGATGCTGCCTGACGATGTGATTTTGACACCCCTGTTCTAGATGGAAAGAGAGATGGGGGGGTGGATTGGTGAATAGATGACTGAGCATTCTTTCTGCGCTATACCTTCTCTCCTTTCCTCTGCTTAAATATGAGGATGAGAGTGAATTTCCTAAGGTGGAATAAAATAAAATGAAATTTTGATGTAAATATATTAAATGTCATGTGAAAATGTAAACACCGGTGGTTTCATGAACAGCATTAAGCGCTTGCATGCAGCAAAAGTATGTGATGTGCAGCAGGCAAAGTAGAGGCATTAGTTGAAATGGACCAGGTCATGCAATTATTTGGAAAGAAGCTGCTGAGGAGAATAATAAAGTGTGGATACCTGTGTGGGTCATAGCTTCCTCCATCTTTATTTCCTGATATAGGAAAATACAAGAGTAACTTTTGTTAGTGTTTAGATTTGGTAAAATCATTCACAATGTAGCTTTCCATGCACAGCATCTAATTCCTAATAATAATTTTATGGGGTTATGATCAAGTAAAGAAGCAGTCCAACAAAGATACCCGACTAAGGTATGTTCTGAAATAACTACTATAGGACAAAAAGATGATTAAATTACAAGAAAAGGAAAATGTTTATTGATAAAAGAAATGAAACCAAGGAACAAACAAGGAACAAACCCATGATTTTAAATTATATTACAGATGATAAAAGAATGGACATCTTGCCCCTTTGGGAGAAAGTGAGAGATGACTCAGCTATGCACTTCTGTAATGTAATGTTGTGCAAGACTGATGCCAATTCAAATTCCTTTCTCCTATTTGCAAATTCAGGTTGCTATTGCTCTATGATGTGTAAAAAGAGGCAAGTTTCAGGTTTTGTCCATCTCCAGTACATTTCCTAGGCACCAGAAAGCTCTAAAACCAGCTAAAGAGAATATTTTCAATGACAATACAGAGGATATGCAACATCAAACTAACATTAAGGAACACATATTAACACATAATCCAACCATCTTAATTTGTATAATAAAAACATAACCCCTATAGATCTTTTATTTTTATTTTATCATACTCTTATCTCAATTTCCCAATGGATTTGGGGAGAAAATAACCTAGCCTACTTGATTGACAATGGGTAATTATTGTATAAGTTAGGGGTGATTTCTTAAATCTATCGTAGCGTACATTGACAAAATAAATAAATAAATGCCAGTCTGTTAGAAATATGTAGAGCAAATGTATGGGTAAATAAGGAAATTGAAGGTTTTTCAACTCCTAAGATGATTGCGTCAATCACTGTCTCTCAGTCCAACCCATCTCACAGGGTAATTGTTGTGGGGAAAATAGAAGAAATAAATATTAGATTGGTTTGTCACCTTGGCACGTAAAAAAATGCAAGTAGAAAAATAAGGACCACTTTGGTGGGAAGATAACACCGCTCCGTGCACCATTGGGGTTTAGTCATGCCAGCGACATGACCACGGAGATGTCTTCAGACAGTGCTGGCTCTTCGGCTTTGAAACAGAGGTGAACATCGCCCCCTAGAGCCAGAAATGACTAGCACATATGTGCGGGGAGGACCTTTACCTTTAATTTTATTCATATGTCCAGTGAAGTGTTTTCTTGAACTTTTAAGTTCTTATCTAAAAGTCACTGTCAGGATCCATATTTTGAACCTTGAATTATTAAAAAGTTTCACAGACAATTTAGCTGCCCCTTGGAATAATTGGGAGAAACAAAACACAATTTTCCACTTTTTAAACCATAGGTTACCTGTGTCAAGTCCCTTAGGTCTTGGATTGCACTGCTTATAACCTTGACAACTTCGTAGCTCCATTAGCTGAAGATGTAGCTGGTTCAAAATGCCTCTTTCTACCGTATGTACCGAATTTGTTAGCTGGGCATGAAAAGAAATGAATGAATGCCTGCATATGCAAAAGGTGTGAACTTTAAATGATTATGCTTAACTACATGGATTTTCAGCAAGTTATAACTATTTCTCACATTTCTTTTGTAGTTTTATTAACCCCTTTGGAATGTATATGCTAGGATCTAGAAATAATTATTGATTTACAACTCTAATGCAGTCTGCTCTGATGGTGATGGTCATAAATTATGTCACCCACATCACCAATCCAATCTTTTTTTGCAGTGCTGATTACATGAACTAAGGGGCTGCTTTTGCCATTTTTGGCAAAATCTTCATAAAAGGCAGTTATGTGACCAAGGCAGCTTAACATACAACTATGTGATGGGGGGGGTGGGGGTGGAGAGAACGAACAGCTTTCAAAACTTTGGAACTGGGTTATAAGTATCCCAGGGAAGTCTGTCATAACTTTGAACAGTCATTAAGCAACTGGTTTTAAGTCAAGCACTACCTGTAATCTTTTCTCATGCCCCATATGCCATGTATTAAGAAAGCTGCAAAGTATTCCTGACTGTACACTTGGATCAAAACTTGGAAGTGAAAGTATTTGGGGAGACCAGCTTACATTATTTTGAATTCCATTAAGATATAAAATGGGATATAATTGAAATGTATTAATAGTGGCTTAACAAAAGCAGTGTTCCACAACTATATCCTTTTTAACATATATTTACCTGATAGGGATCAGAATTCATATCAAAATACTCCAAAAATCCTGTAGCAAATTCACAGAAGAGGAAGTTGTGTGTTTCATTTAGTGTTCGCAAACACCAGTAAGTGTTGTTGTTGGAGCTTGTACAAGCACAAAATGATCCCACTATTATAGGGGGGGAAATAAATGTAAACATTCATGTATTCACTTTATGAGCAAGGGCAATCCGTTGATAGTTCCATAAGCATATCACAAGCTTCATGCAATGATATTGCGTATTAGTGGACAATGCTTGTACAAAGTACATATATAGCTGTTACAAGCGCACAAAAACATTTCTGCAACCCATTTTATAATGTTAGAAAAGCAATCTCCTGATGATAAAACTACTTTGGAACTCTAATTAGTTACCAGGAGAACTTTTTCTCCTGGGAGTTCTTCAAAGCAGAGCCTAGATAGCCCACCGCTGCCTGAGTTCAAGCTCTAGATTTCTTGAACTGAGCAAGACCTACAAGACCTCCTCCAGATACATCAATAAATAGATAATGGGCACTGTTAGGTTTCCTAGCACTGTCACGTACTGTATGTTGCTGTCCCTTTTGCCCACCACCCATGGTGGGCTGCTGCCCAGACCGGGGCAGGAGGAACACAGTGGGGTAGCAAAAATGGAGTTCAACCCCAGAGCACCCAATTTGCACTGAAAGATGTTGAAAGAAAATGTAGGGCGTCCTGCATAAGCCATGCCCAAAGTGTGGTAGTAAAAGTTTTGGTAGCCCTTCACTGCCCACCACCATCTATTTAATCAGGCAAACCTTTATACCTCTATTGAGTCACACGAGATCTCTGATTTCATTTACTTGGAAACTATTTTCACTCAGAAATCTGTAAATTAAGTCTAGTCAGTTCTGCTCTAAATGTAATTCTAGTTTGAATTAACATACCCATTTTTTAATGAGCTCATTGTCTTTTCCTCTCCTCTCCATATGAGATCCAGAACAAATATGCCCTCCAACTCCCTAAGAGCTCACATCAATTCTTATCTCCCATGAGCATGCATCTACCGGAAGTGGTTCTCACAGTTCCAGAATGGCGCAGTCTGCCAGTGATTGTTGTCGTGAGTAAAGCAAGTGAGTCCTGGAAGGCTGCATTCGTCTCCTTTCTTCTGGCGCTTTTTCCCTTTCCTTTCTTTTTTTCTCCTCCGGTTCTCTTTGAAGAGCTGAAGTTTACCATCCACCTCTTGAGCAGCTTCCCTAATCATTCAAGAATATTTCATAGATATTTTTTCTACTGGGTATTATGAGAGGTACCTATTCTAAAAATGTAAAATATTTAAGCTTGCATATTACAACAGCTGCAAGGATTGTATTTGCACAGAACTGGAAAAATCCGCAAATACCTGAAGACAATGACATCATCAAGAAAATATACGACTGTGCAGAGATGGACAGATTGACAATGGAGCTTAATAATCGAAAAGAATCGGACTATTATGAAACCTGGACAAAATGGTACCAATGGACAAAAAAAAGAAACTTAAAAGAAACATTGAAATAAAATATAAAGAAATTTAAAAGCAATTAAAAGACAATATCGATAGGAATGTATATATGATGTAGATTCATCTGTAAATATGATCATGTACTTTTTTTAAAAAATGGAAAAATTTAATAAATATATACATATGAACTGACAACTGTAAGTTGGTTTATAATCTAGAAACATTATGTAGTATTATTTTCCCTAGTTTTGGAAGAGGACCAAAAGTCACATTATTTTTATTTATTTATTTATTTTGTCCAATACACAATGAGAGTTTTAGTGGGTATGTATATATACACACACATAATAAAATACATGATGAAGTTTATAGAGGAAATACTCATAGTAAAATATATCTAAGAAAGAATAGAAAAGAAGATATAGTAATAGAACATATCAATGAAAGAATAGAAGAAGAGATATAGGAATAGAAGAAAGTTATAGGAGATATAGGAGGGCAATAGGACAGGGGAAGGAAGGCACTCTAGGCTAGGGTCACTACAGCTCATGGGAACTATTATGCAAAATGTAAGGATTGCACCAGGTTTTGAGAAATTAATCTGCTTTGTATTAAAATCTGTGATTTTAGTTTTGCTTTTACTTGTTTTTTCCCCCCAGAAAAGAAGAACTAGCTTATTTCACATTGGAACACAGATATTACTTCTCAGCTACTTGTCTCTATCATTAAAAGATTAACAGAGTTGGAAGGGATCTTGTAGGTCATCTAGATTCTAGACCAACCCTCTACTCAAGCAGGAGACCCTACACCATTTCTGACAAATGGCAGTCCAATCTCTTCTTGGAAGTCTCAAGTAATGAAGCTCCCACAACTTCTGAAGGCAAGCTGTTCCACTGGTTGATATTAAGAATATAAAATCATAAACATCATGTTCAGAAACCTAAATTTGTGGCGGTCCTGGGCCTTCGGAACGGACTCCCTCCTGACCTTTTTCAAAGCCTTGAAGACTCATCTCTGCCAGCGGGCACGGGGGGCCATGAGTGCTGAGACCTAACTCCAGCCGATGTCATGAGTGGCTAGATCCAGTTGGGATGAATGTGGATGATGGTGTTAGGATAAAAGGGGTTTTAGGATTTTTTAGTTTTTAGTATTTTAATATTAGATTTCTATTTATTTTATTTTATTTTATTTTATTTACTTACTTACTTACTTACTTACTTACTTACTTACTTACTTACTTACTTACTTACTTACTTACTTACTTATTGGATTTGTATGCCGCCCCTCTCCGCAGACTCGGGGCGGCTAACAACAGTAATAAAACAGTATATAACAGTAATCCAATACTAAAAACAGTTAAAAACCCATTATCTAAAAACCAATCAACCAATCAATCATTCTATACACTTGTACTGTATGTATTATGTTGTATGCTGCTCTGAGTTGGTTGAGAAGGGTGGCATAGAAGTCAAATAAACAAACAAACAATCAAATGCTTTTAAGTATACATAGAAACCTGACATAAGCAATACTTCCTGCTGTTATTTATAGTCTGCTTTATTTATATTCTGTTATTTATACCCTGTCAGTGCTGGAACATAGTTACTGTTGTAACAATACTTTCCTATTGTTTACTCATGCATCTATAATTAATAATTATAGATAATTAATAACAGATAATTAATAACAACATGTATTTTTAACAATGGTATTATGCTTTAGAATGGCCATCTCTAAAATTTAGGCTGATTAACTTAATTACTTCCTCTTAGAAGCTATGAAACCTGAGATCTTGTACGATTGGGATGTGATACTTTGCCATATAATCACCATCAATCAATTGCAGCTTTACTTGGAACAGCCTGCATCTTGCAATCTTATTCTTAATATCATCAAACAACATTTGTCTCTCTCAGGTCCTTGGGGAGAGCTTAATGGGTAAAAATACCAAATTCTTGTCTAAACATCCATCTCATTGCAATCAACCATAATAATAAAATCCATTTAATTTAAATATATAAAAAAATACAAACGAGACACATTAAAACCTAAGCAGCTCTAACCCTAAGGGAATAGTGGAATACAAATAGATAATAAACTTTCTAAAAAAAAAAAAAGAACACCTACACTAGATCAGTGATGGCGAACCTTTTTTCCCTTGGGTGACAAAAGTGCATGCACACACACTATCACACCTGCGCAAGTGCCCACGCCTATAATTTAATGCCTGGGTAGGGTGAAAATTGCCTCCCCCGGAGGCCCTCTGGAGGCCAGAAACAGCCCATTTCCCAACTTCTGGTGGGTCCGGTAGGCGCATTTTTCCCCCTCTCCAGGCTCCAGAGGCTTCCCTGGTGCCTGAAGAGGGCAAAAAATGCCACCCCCCATCCCTCTGGAGGCCCTCTGGAAGCCTAAAATGCCCTCCCAGAACCTCCATGTGACCCAAAAATCAACTGGCCAGTACACACATGCTTTCTGAAGCTGAGCTAGAGCAACAGCTTGCATGCTAGCAGATACGGCTCTGTGTGCCACCTCTGGCACCCGTGCCATAGGTTTGCCATCACTGGACTAGACCCTGTAAAACCTACTAATAATTTATAACCAATTGAAAGAAGTGGACAGCTTATTTCAAGCTGTTAAGTGAGGCCATCTATGTTTTGAATCTATATCTCTCTTGGTTGGTCAAGGCTTCGTGGGAGATGACTTGCAGTAGCTATGAATGAACTGTTATGAGATTAAGTGGTTCTGCAGGCTCTGAAGGAGACAGTGGTCTAACCACTCCAATAAACTATGACTGGATCCTATGAAACATCCAGTCTCCAATCTTCCTTTTTTAGAAGGGGATTGAGTTTCAGGAAAGGGCCCTGGAGGAAATGAAATAAGCGAGAACTCCTTTTCTTGATTCAGCTGGTGAAGTAACCCTTTTTGATGAACCTATTGTGCACGTGGGGAAAGATATCTTTCTTCTGACCCTCTTTGATCTCTCAGTAATCTTTATTACCATCAACTATGTCCTTGTTCTGGACTGGTTTAAGGGGGATTAGTAGGCACAATGTAATGGTGGGTTTCCTCCTATCTCCAGAACTGGTTCCAGCTGGTTTGCTGAGGAGAAACTGATCTCCATGGTGGGGTGGCCTAGGGATCCATTCTTTTCCACTTTTCTTTAATTTACTGTAAATAAAGTTATATAAATAAAACTGCTAGATGTGGTCATTCATTGATATAGCTTAGGGATCATCTATGTGCTTTGACAGTCAGTTGAATACATCCACCCTGATCAACCAAGACAAGTGATGGTTAGTTATAGTCCTAGGAAGATGGGAGTAATTATAGGCTCATTGTATTTTACACAATTATGATATTTAACCTTGTCAGTTTTAATGTGTGTCTAAGTCACCAAAAGAAATGGATGGGAATGAACTCTGTACACAGGTAGATTGAAAATGATGTATGTTATTGAACTAAAAGAATTCCAGTGAAATGGACCAGAATATCTCCGAGACCGCCTACTGCCGCACGAATCCCAGCGACCGATTAGGTCCCACAGAGTGGGCCTTCTCCGGGTCCCGTCAACTAAACAATGTTGGTTGGCGGGCCCCAGGGGAAGAGCCTTCTCTGTGGCGGCACCGGCCCTATGGAACCAACTCCCCCCGGAGATTAGGATTGCCCCTACTCTTCCTGCCTTCCGTAAACTCCTTAAAACCCCCCTTTGTCGTCAGGCATGGGGGAATTGAAACATCTCCCCCTGGGCATGTTTAATTTATATATGGTATGCGTGTGTGTATGTCTGTTAGTATATGGGGTCTTTTAAATCTTTAAACATTTTAAAAACTGTTGGATTATTTATGATTTGTTGTTACATGTTGTGAGCCGCCCCGAGTCTTCGGAGAGGGGCGGCATACAAATCGAATAATAATAATAATAATAATAATAATAATAATAATAATAATAATAATAAAATAAAAATAAAGTTAAGCCATCAACATGAGATATAACAACAACAAAAAGTTAAAATGTAACCAAGAAATTCTTTAGAGCAGTTTATTCCAAATCCCACATCATTAAGTGAAACATTTTTTCCCATAGCATGGGAATGACAAGATGATTGGAAGATAGGTCTCATGAATATATGCTGGAAATATAATAAACTGAAAATTAACAAGACTCACTTGAATGGATGTAAATGACTTGTCTTAAGTTTTTCTTGAACCTTTGCCCCCTTTTCTTTGTGATAATAACTGTAAAGAAATATTATAACATAAACAACTTTCTGAAAAATGCCCATTTAAAGCAAAAACATTGCTTTAATTTTAAAATCTGATTATGAACAGTACTGATTCTATATTTAGTGGGCCTCTTAAAGAAGCATGGATCTGGGGTTAAAAAAATTGGATTTCAGAAGCGTTTACTTTGAGCAGAAACTTTTTGGTCAGTTTTTTATATTAACAACATTAAAAATCTGGACTTTAGCAATATGGTCCTAAATTTTGTTCTAGAAACGCTTCTAGGATTATTTACTTCAAAAATCTTCTGAAATTTAACTATATAAGTACAATTCCATCAAATAATGAAATTATACAGTATAATGAAACAAAATCAAATAAAACAATACTTTGTCTAACAATACTGTATTACTTCTTTTTTTACATGCTGTCATAGCTAGTTACAAAATCAACTTGAGAACAATTAGTCATGCTCCCATGTATATTGGTTTCCAAGTTAGATGATAATATATACGTTATTGAGAATATAAGTTTTATATACTTCTTTTTGCTACAGTCACAGTCATCTGGTTTTCGTCTTTTAAGATGTCCTCTTACTTCTCTTAAATTTTTAATTTTATCCTGGAGAGCTTCAATCTGAAAAAAGAATGACTGGTTTAACAGCAATATTATATACCCAATCCATATATTGTTCCTGATAAATCTTCCTATTAAACTATTTCATATCATTGCTAAATGTATATGAAAATTATTATTGCTTTTTAACTCTTTAAATCATTCATATATTACAAGCACATTTTGTAAATTGTTCTTTATCAACACATGCCACTATAGTAAGTTCAGATGTTAATTATAATAATTAATTATCACTAAATAATTATTTCCAAAGGCCATAGAGTGTTTAGAATATTCTTTAGTGTGAGGTGGATTACCACAAGACATTGACTACTTTCAGTCTGTTTGTTTAGATCAGTGTTTCCCAACCTTGGCAACTTGAAGAGATCTGGAATTCTGGGAGTTGAAGTCCAGATCTCTTCAAGTTGCCAAG
Organism: Erythrolamprus reginae; assembly: GCF_031021105.1. Taxonomy (NCBI): domain Eukaryota; kingdom Metazoa; phylum Chordata; class Lepidosauria; order Squamata; family Dipsadidae; genus Erythrolamprus; species Erythrolamprus reginae. The sequence continues at coordinate 216,108,257 of NC_091952.1, read as the reverse complement.
GTTGGGAAACACTGGTTTAGAGTCTGCGGAGAGGAGCGGCATACAAATTCAATAAATAAATAAATAATTAAAATAATAATAATTTTTCCATGCTCCGTTTGTTATATTAATTTTTTGAAGTGAACAGTGTTGTTGTTACACAATCCTGATGTGTTTAAAAACTTCATGTGGGAAAAACTGGTTTAGGGAATCAAACACCAAAACATGGCCCATTGTCAAAAGCTCCTTTTTTGTATTATTATAAATAAGACTACAGTTTGCCCAAATTAGTATTTTATAAGAAATCATAGTGAATGACAGTGGGGATCTTCCATATAAGAAAAGATACTGGAAAAGAGAGAACCACAGGTAAGTTTCTTTCTCATAACACTGAAACAATAGTTTACCATTACCTCCAAGAACATATATTGCATCAATATGCAGAAATTTGTAGTCAATTCCAATATCATTCCAAATGTTCATTCAATATATATTTTCTCATAAATTATTCTGTATCAAAATACCAGTTCTAATTCTAAATTAAGAAAAAGACCTTCCAACCTCCTTGTCAATGTAGACTTTGTGATCTTTCCAAGCTCTGGCTGAATGGTATAGCTCCCTTTCACAATGGATAGAGTCATTTGAAAGAATAAAACATCTGTAAGGAAAGAATGAATGAAGAGAAAAATAATAATAAAGGGTGAGATATTTTAGATAGCTTGCCAGCCTAAATTCTAGGACTCTGAACAGCAATTTAAAAAAGCAATTAATCTCACGGCTTTAACAGTTAACTGTGCTAAATGCTTGGTCTAAAACTTTCTATAGAGAAAACAATACCAATGTTTTAGAACAGTGTAAATCTTAAGTACAGAGACATTTCAAGGAAAGGTATTTGCTTTCAAATATATCTACTGCATTTCCCAGGACTTAAATGATACAAAACTATCCCTAAAATTGTTCTTTTTCTATTAAGGGCATAGAATGCCAGTTCTAGAATTCTATTCCATTCTAAGGTATTCATATCTCACATGTACTTTTCTTGCCTTCTTGGTTAGAATATAATAGAACAGAGTTGGAAGGGACCTTTGAGGTCTTTTAGTCCAACCCCCTGGTTAGGCAGGAAACCCTACACCATTTCAAACAAATGGTTATCCAACATCTTCTTAAAACCTTCCAGTGTGGGAGCATTCACAGCTTCTGGAAGCAAACTGAATTTAAACATTCTTGGGATAAACAGATATCCATCCTAAGATAAAACACGGGAAATAGTATAAGGGCAGACTAGATGGACCATGAGGTCTTTTTCTGCCGTCAGTCTTTTATGTTTCTATGTTTCAAGCTGTTCCATAAATTAATCGTTCTATCAGGAAATTTCTCCTTAGTTCTAAGTTGCTTCTCTCCTTGATTAGTTTCCACCCATTGCTTCTTGTTCTACCCTAGGTGCTTTGGAAAATAGGTTGACTCTCTCTCCTTTGTGGCAACCCCTGTGATATTGGAACACTGCTATCATGTCTCTCCTAATCCTTCTTTTCATTAAACTATACATACCTAGTTCTTGCGACCGTTCTTACTATGTTTTAGCCTCCAGTCCCCTAATCATCTTTGTTGTTCTTCTCTGCACTTTTTCTAGAGTCTCAACATCCTTTTGACATTGTGGCGACCTAAAACTGAATGCTGCATTCCAAGTGTGGCCTTTTCAAGGCATTATAAAGTATTAAGTATTTCATGTGGTCTTGATTCTATCCCTCTGTTAATGCAGCCTAGAACTGTGTTGGCTTTTTCAGCAGCCTCTGCACACTGCTGGCTCATATTTAAATGGTTGTCCAGTAGGACTCCAAGATCCCTCTCACAGTTACTGCTGTTGAGCAATGTACCACATATACTGTACCTGTGCATTTAGTTTTTCTTGCCTAAATGTAGAACCTTACTTTTCTCACCGTTGAATTTCATTTTGTTAGATAGTGCCCAAAGTTCAAGCCTGTCAAGATCCTTCTGTATCTTGAGCCTATCAGGTTCTCAAGAAAGGCTTTCATCCAAATTGATTTGTTTGTTTGTTTGTTTGTTTATTTATTTATTTAATTTTTATGCAGCCCTTCTCCTTAGACTCAGGGCGGCTTACAACATGTTAGCAATAGCACTTTTTAACAGAGCCAGCCTATTGCCCCCACAATCCGGGCTGAGTGAGTGATGAGATTTGAACCGCTGACCTTCAGATCTACAGTCAGCTTCAGTGGCCTGCAGTACTGCACTCTACCTGCTGCTCCACCCTGGCTCTATAAAAATTTGAATAAAATCTTCCATGCAATCATAAACCTGTTTCATCTTGAATTCTCATTCAGGATGAGTGTGCTCATGTTTAGGCAAAAATAATTCCAGGCCTTCCTCCTCAGTGAGGGTAGTTGAGAAAAGTTGAGAATGGCCACACAGGGAAATGGGCAGAAGGGCTTTTATGCTGCTCTAACTTTGATGTTTCAGATCTTCTGTAGTTCTTCTAGATAAACCAAAGCCTCACTGGCTTTACTGTTTGATATTTATCCTAAAATGAAAAGCAGATATTCTTTTTTCTCAAAATGTATCTCCCCAAGATCTTCTGTTTTCTATCCCTGAAATCTGCCTGGGGCTATCTTTACTTTTGAGCCTGGTATAACACACATAGTAGATGCTTCTGAACAAATAATGAAAAGCAATTAAGTAAGGCACTCCTACTTATGAGTAACTTTGACCGAATCTGGCTGGCCAACCATGTTAGTCCCATCAGCAAGCATTGCTTTAATCCCATCACCGTCTTCTGGATGTCGTTCCTCTGCTTCATCCTCTTCCTCTTCACTGTAACTTCCATGCCTCTTAACAATGCTTTTGGACTGAAGAATGTGCAACTCCTCCTCCTCCTCGTCCTCCTTCTCCTCTTCTTCCTCCAGATTTATACTGTATATTTCCCCTTCAAATTCCACAGATAAGGACCGAGTTTGGCGAGTATGAACAAATCGGGGTTTGTATTCTGCATAGGATCACAAATTTCATCAGTAGGCAACTATAAAATCACACTCTTTGAAAGATAACCAAGACACTGGAACTAGGGATGACATTCTTACAATGCTTATGTCTATATAATCCACATAAACGATATAAATTCTGCATTTCAGGGCAAAGATTTTCTAAAGATGTTTGCTACATTTTAAGAATTATTATTTATTTAAAAATAATCGTAATCCTTTCCAATCTTGACAGACTCTCGGTGGCTAACAACAAAACAAAAATAATTTAAATGCAACATGAAAATAATGAGAACAACGATATATAAAAATGCCTATAATGGCTGTCCAGAATCAGTTAGGGCCATTCTCTAGTTTGTGAAATGCAAAAAAGATAGGGTGCCCTAACCATCAGAAAGATATTCCACAAAGTGGGAACAACACTGAGAAAAGCTATCATCTTCTCTATATCAAATGCGCATTGCAAGGAAGCAGGCCCTTCTACAGGGTCTATCTAGATAGCTGGATTGGATGGGCAATTTCAATCCAGTTATGTCTTTAAAATAATAATAATAATAATAATAATAATAATAATAATAATAATAATAATATTTATTAGATTTGTATACCGCCCCTCTCTGAAGACTCGGGGCGGCTCACAACAATAATAAAAACAATGTTACAGTGGAACAAATCTAATATTAAAAGAGAAAAAGACATATAAAACCCTATCATTTAAAAACCAAACAACACATACATACCAAACATAAAGTATAAAAGCCTGGGGAAGGTGTCTCAGTTCCCCCATGCCTGGCAATATAGGTGGGTCTTGAGTAGCTTACGAAAGACAAGGAGGGTGGGGGCAGTTCTAATCTCCAGGGGGGGGAGTTGATACCAGAGGGCTGGGGCCACCACAGAGAAGGCTCTTCTCCTGGGGCCCGCCAAACAACATTGTTTAGTCAACGGGACCCGGAGAAGGCCAACTCTGTGGGACCTTATCAGTTGCTGGGATTCATGCAGTAGCAGGCGGTTCCGGAGGTATTCTGGTCCAGTGCCATGTAGGGCTTTAAAGGTCATAACCAACACTTTGAATTGTGACTGGAAACTGATCGGCAACTAGTGCAGGCCACGGAGTGTTGTAGAAACGTGGGCGAATCTGGGAAGCCCCACGATGGCTCTCGCGGCTGCATTCTACACGATCTGAAGTTTCCGAACACTTTTCAAAGGTAAAAGATAGCTAGTATTGAAAGAATATACTTGGATTTGCTTTATGCAGATAGAAGAATAAGAGAATGAATTGCACAAACTCTGCAGGTGGGAAATTTAATTTTTGAATGCTCTGCAATGTAAAACCAAGACATTCTTTATAAGATTTTACCTTTGCTCTTCCAGATTACCACCTGAATATTTTTTTAGGATGATAATTCAAAGATGTGATTCCAATTCTAACAAGTGAGTCTGAATACATTGGCAGGTTTTTTTTTCAACCTATAAGGAACAAATGATTCTTTAGCATTGCTGCCCGTTACGTTCTCTGGCTCTTTCAAATCTATCATCACCTACTTTGTACACTGGATGTCCTCATGAAGCCTCTTTGATTTTTCCTTTGGGCCCGACTGGTCTGATAATCAGCCTCCCCACAATCACATTCTTTTTCTTTGCTGCTATATCCCTGGGAATGGATACTCCGTGTTCTTTTTCTCATGGCAAGAATGTCACTGGCCCCTTTGCATTTGTGAATACGTAGTTTTCCAGACGTGTCTTCAATACACTGCCATTTCTTTGGTAAAAGAAAAAGACAGTTCGGTGAAACAGAGATGGCAATAAGATCCTAGAGAACACTTATTTCTTTTGCATCTTGTTAAACATTAATCTGTGTACTACAGTGACATTCATATTAGCCTCACCTTACATATACTGCATATCGGGATCCCCAAAATTGGCAACTTTTAGGACTTGTGGACTTCAACTCTCAGAATTTCTACTCCTCAACCCAAAACCTTTAACCTTAGACTATCTACAATTGACCTCTCCCCCTTTCTAAGAGGTCTGTAAGGGGCGTGCATAAGCACACCACTGTGCCTACCATCCCTGTCCTATTGTCTTCTTTTGTTACTTTTTATCATTACTTATCTAATGTTTAATTTGTACAAATTATCACCCTATAATTGTTTGACAAAATAAATAAATAAAATAAATAAAAATAAAGTTGCCAAGTTTAAAAACCTTCCCCTCCCTGCTGCTCTCAAATACCAAGCCTGCAAGAAACATAGAAACATATACTGACGGCAGAAAAAGACCTCATGGTCCATCTAGTCTGCCCTTATACTATTTCCTGTATTGTATCTTAGGATGGATATATGTTTATTCCAGGCATGTTTAAACTCAGTTACTGTCTGCTGGACAGTAACCATGTCTGCTGGAAGTTTGTTCCAAGCATCTTCTACTCTTTCAATAAAATAATATTTTCTCATGTTGCTTTTGATTTTACACCCAACTAACCTCAGATTGTGCCCCCTTGTTCTTGTGTTCACTTTCCTATTAAAAACACTTCTCTCCTGAACCTTATTTAACCCTTTAATATATTTAAATGTTTCCATCATGTCCCCCCTGCTACATACAGGTTAGCAAATTGTGTGCAGCAGTGCCCAAAATTTGTCAGGTGATGACCAGTACTATAAACTAGATTTAATGAGCACCTAGTTAGTTATGTCATAATGCTCTGTAACTTGACATAGACTTCCACATAGTATATATACTACATATATACTATATATTATAGTATTATAGTACTATACTATATTATAGTACATACTATATATTCCACATATTAAGTTAAGGTCCCCTACACTTCATCTAAAGTCTTCTTTTAAATTTTTATTTTTACATGTACTGTATTTTGTTTTTTAAATTCATAGGCCCTTTATATTTTATAGCTTTTAAAAATAAAGAATTTTATAATTTAACTCTGATTCATCTTTTGGTTTTTAAACAACCATACTGAACCTTTCCTATGACAATAAATAAATAAAAATTAAAATGTTTTTAGGCAAAGTAGTTTTTAAAAAATGAATGCAAGCAAGGTAGAATTTTGTTGGGAGAGGATACAATTATAATTTGCCAAATTCAAAAAATACTTGCAGTATTTTCATGTCACTTTAAACTTCATTTTAGTGTTAGCTTTGTTTTGGGTGGAGTCATATGAAATTTCTATGCAATTAATGAAGCTATGCTTGCTAAGTTTTCAAAAATGAGACACCAGGCTGAAGGTTTACTTCCATCCTTCTAAGGTCGTTAAATGAGAACCCAGATTGTTGGGGGCAATATGCTGATTCTGTAAATTGCTTAGAGAAGGCTGTAAAGCACCGTGAAGCAGTATATAAGTCTAAGCGATATTGCTATTGCTATGTACATATCCCTGGGGTCTGCAGCTAATGAAAAAGGCACAGAGCTGTGATAGTGCACCATATAGTCCTATCCGAAGAAAAGCAGCAGCAGTATTGGAAAGTCTTAGATTTGAAAAAGTTGAGACTGCACTTCTTACTATTACCAAAAGGGGTCGGTAGAACCCTGCTCATAATTTAATCTTTTCAGATGCATACAAAGTTTCTTTATTCTGAGAAAGATATTCACAGCTCCTAATGGAAAAGTAATTCTGGTTGAAAAGTATGAAGTTGCAGTTCCAGTCAACGAGAAGTGATTCTTTCATGATAACTAGGAAGCTACATCATTAGCAAAAAGAAAAAGTCAGGGTCAACTCTCAGGGACTAGATAGATACATTTTCTCCAGTGGAATTTGCCCTAACTTAGTATTTCAGATCTTTGAATGGTGCACCTGTCACCACTGTTAATTAGTCCAACAAAAGGACTAGAATAACTGAAATTTATAATATCTAATCTGGTGCTTAATAGTTCTGGAGTAAAATAGATAAAATACTCATCTAATGAGTTCACCCTTGATGAGAAGGCAAGATACAAGATGTGTCACTGAATGTTGAAGCAACTACTTGAACTGCCAGGATTCTATATATAATTTTCAGAAAATAGACAAGTAGTTAATAAATAATTCAATCTTTATGTTTTTACACTCCATATAAAAGTAATGTGATCATATCAATCATGTGGAAGAATACTGGGTAGATTTTGTTGTGGTTAGCTCTGGCCCAACTCCTGCCCCAAGGACTGTGAATGTGGGGGAGACATCCACATGCTGCAGGCCTGTTTTGCCCCCCCCCCCGGTGGAATCTGATGATGAAGGCTCCTCTGACCAAGAAGACATGAGTGACAGGGAGGAGGAGAGTGTGGCAGACAGCTCAGAAGGAGATCAATTATCTAGCTCCTCCTTGGATTCAGAACAAGAGTTAATGATACAGCCACGCATGTGGAGAGGGAAGCATAGGCTACAACAACTGAGAGATTATTATCAAAGAAAATAAGGCCACCTGTGGTTGGGTGGGGCTGTGGTAATTAGTGAGGCTGCTATAAATAGCCCTTGGGTTTGGCCATTGTGGAGGATTATCTGATCATTGTGTTTCATGACTGCTTTACTGACTTTGACCTTTTGTGTGCTGATCCCCCCCCCCTCCCGCTTTGAAACTAAACCAGAGCAAAGTGTGTTTCACTTTGTGAAAGAAGAAGGACTGTGAATTGCCTCACAGCTGCAAGCTAAGTATCACAGAACTGATAAGGGACTTGTACAAATTACCAGTTTGTTTGGAGACCAGTGCTCTTTGCTATACCAAAAGAGGGCTTAGTTCATGTGAATTTTCATTATAAAGAACATTGTTTTGAATTTTCAAACGTGTGTGTGTCTGAAATTTGTACCTGTGAATTTTTGGGAGGACTCTACCAGAGAGCCCGACAGAACAGATTTATATTATACTGTAATAGGAGGATATAGAAGTGAGGAGAGATTTATATTATAATAGGAGGATGTAGAAGTGAGGAGAAATAGACTTCCGGAGGTGATGTCAGCATGAGTGGAAGCGAAGAAACAGGCTGTTTCCCAAACTCTGAATTTTCCAGTCTAGAAGCCTTAAAAAGTCACTATCTGCCCTGGAGAGGTAAATAGAAAAAAAAGAAACATCACTTCAAAACTTATGGAACACTGAAAAAGCATATATGAGCCGTTCCGAGTCTTCGGAGAGGGGCAGCATACAAATCTAATTAATAAATATATAAAGGGGCTCACAATAACATACAGCAAAAATAAAAAAAAGAAAAGAAAACAAGAATAAGATAATTGGCAGAAATAAATTAAAAGATTAGAATTGAATTTACAAGAAGACCCCTCAAAACAACAAAATTAAGGAAAGAAGCGATATAATAAGACATAAATTAAATTTAGTAATGAATTACGTATAATATTTCATCAACTATAAGATGAACAGAGAGAGATATAGAGAGAAAAGAGGAGAAGTAAAAAATATAGCACAAAGGTCTTTTTTCAGAATCTATATGTTCAAGAAATATATTAGAAGAAGATATTAAACATTATTTGGATAAAATGAACCTAATAAAATTAGAAGAGGCTCAAAGAGAGATATTAAATGAGATGTCTTAGAAGAACTTGAACGATTAAAGATAAATAAGGCAATGGGTCCAGATGGCATCCACCCCAGAGTTCTTAAAGAACTCAGATCTGTCATTACTACCCCCCTGACTGATTTGTTTAACCAATCCTTGTTAACAGGAGAAGTTCCTGAGGATTGGAGAATGGCCAGTGTTGTGCCTATTCACAAGAAGGGCAGTAGAGAAGAAGCTGGTAACTACAGGCCAGTTAGCTTGACATCAGTTGTAGTTAAAATGATGGAGACTCTACTCAAAAAGAGGATAAATCAGCACCTAAAAAACAATAACTTATTGGACCCAAATCAGCATGGCTTTACTGAAGGCAAATCATGTCAGACTAATCTCATTGATTTCTTTGACTATGTCACAAAGGTGTTGGATGAAGGTGGTGCCGTGGATATTGCCTACCTGGACTTCAGCAAAGCCTTTGATACGGTTCCACATAAAGAGCTGATAGATAAATTAGTGAAGATTGGACTTAATCCCTGGATAGTTCAATGGATTTGCAGCTGGCTGAAGCGTAGACATCAGAGAGTTATTGTTAATGGCGAGTATTCTGAGCAGAGTCAGGTTACAAGCGGTGTGCCACAAGGGTCTGTTCTGGGTCCTATTCTTTTTAATATATTTGTGAGTGACATAGGGGAAGGTTTGGTAGGGAAGGTTTGCCTATTTGCCGATGACTCTAAAGTGTGCAATAGGGTTGATATTCCTGGAGGCGTCTGTAATATGGTAAATGATTTAGCTTTACTAGATAAATGGTCTAAGCAATGGAAACTGCAGTTTAATGTTTCCAAATGTAAAATAATGCACTTGGGGAAAAGGAATCCTCAATCTAAGTATTGTATTGGCAGTTCTGTGTTGGCAAATACTTCAAAAGAAAAGGATTTAGGGGTAGTGATTTCTGACAGTCTCAAAATGGGTGAACAGTGCAGTCAGGTGGTAGGGAAAGCAAGTAGGATGCTTGGCTGCATAGCTAGAGGTATAACAAGCAGGAAGAGGGAGATTATGATCCCACTATATAGAATGCTGGTGAGACCACATTTGGAATACTGTGTTCAGTTCTGGAGACCTCACCTACAAAAAGATATTGACAAAATTGAACGGGTCCAAAGACGGGCTACAAGAATGGTGGAAGGTCTTAAGCATAAAACATATCAGGAAAGACTTAATGAACTCAATCTGTATAGTCTGGAGGACAGAAGGAAAAGGGGGGACATGATCGAAACATTTAAATATATTAAAGGGTTAAATAAGGTCCAGGAGGGAAGTGTTTTTAATAGGAAAGTGAACACAAGAACAAGGGGACACAATCTGAAGTTAGTTGGGGGGAAGATCAAAAGCAACATGAGAAAATATTATTTTACTGAAAGAGTAGTAGATCCTTGGAACAAACTTCCAGCAGACGTGGTAGATAAATCCACAGTAACTGAATTTAAACATGCCTGGGATAAACATATATCCATCCTAAGATAAAATACAGAAAATAGTATAAGGGCAGACTAGATGGACCATGAGGTCTTTTTCTGCCGTCAGACTTCTATGTTTCTATGTTAAATGAAATTTACATAAACAGAATTAAAGAGGCCAGGAAAAAACAAAAAAATAACAAACACCATGCCCAGATGGAATTCCAGCAGAATTACATAAGATATTTCAAGAATCATTAGATGAAATTCTCTTAGAAACTTTTAATGAGGCAATAATGGAAGCCAAAATACCAAACTGTTGAACAGAAGCTTTGATTACTCTTCTTCTAAAAGAAGATTCAGACCCACAACAAATTAAGAACTATAGGCCAATCTCATTATTGAACCCAGACTACAAATTATTTGCAGCAATTATTACAGGAAGATTCAAAAATATTTAATAGACAATCAAGGAGAACTGAAATCAAGACAATAGCTTAAAGAACAGGGTACAGACGTTGATTGGTGGGCATACATACAAATACAGACTATATATAAAACAAATTTGGAAAAATATGAATTTCAAAGGGAAAAATATGAATTTTTCTTGTGATATGTGATATAAAACATGTGATAACAGCTGAAAAAATAATATATGCTCAAAATTGGAAAAATAAATACATACCATCAGAAGAAAACTTAATTAGAAAGGTCTTAAGAGTGTACCAAATGGATAAACTCACAAAGGAAATATATGAAAAAGAGGAAATAAAATATTATAAATATGGGAAAAGTGCTATGAGTGGTTAGAGAAGAGGGTCAAGGATAAGAGAATAACTTAAGAAAGAGGATAATGGAATTACTAGATGGTATTAAACATAAATAAATAAAAGTGAAATAGAGAAAAGGTAGAAATAGAGTGCCCTATTATATGATGTATACAAATAGAATTGTGAAATACTGTATATGTATATAATTGAAATGAAAAATTGAACAGGAAAAAATAGCAAAACTTAAAATGTTTAGCGACATTGTTGTAAAGAAGGAAATTGTATACATTTCTGTGTTTGTTTTTAACTTTAAAAATGTTCAATAAAAATATTTTTTTTAAAAGAAGTAAGGAGAGATAATTCCAGTATCAAAGTGATAAAGCATGTGCTATTTTCTAAAATTTGAATTTATTTATCATTACAAGTCCTGTTGAAAATAGGCAAATCATTCTTATATTATAGAGAACCACATTTTGCCCAAGATTTTGCCCATTAGAATAGCAAAGATTTCTTACTGATTTTCTCATAGACACTTAATGCTTAATTCTGACCATGAAACCTAAACAACTTAGAAATGTAAGAATTTATAGGCATGTTTATCTTGACTGTATGTATTATAGCTTTCTGATATTGCTGCCTTTTCTCAGAGTAATCCCGGACCTTGTGCTTCCATCCTCCTGCTACATTCTTTTCTAAAATTATTTTTACAGACTAAGCTATCTGAAACAAAAAAAACAACCCTTTTCCTGTCTGTTGAAAAAAATTACAGAGAACCAATGGTGACAAATATAATTCTGGAAAGATTTGCAATAAACCACATGAGGTAGATTATGATGTTCTCCCTTTATTGGTTTTTGTAAGAGTGTTAATGTAGCTTTGTATTCAACATCATTAAAGTGCAATAAATGTCCCTCTGAAGTCTAAAAAGTGAACACCGTTTATTTAATATGCTGTGACAGCTCGAAACAGCCAGATAAAGCCTTTCGTGTAATAAGGAAATTAATTACATCGTCTACAAAATATGTCTCAATGATAGGCACGCCTGAAGGTTAGGGAAAGAACCATTGCCAGCTGACAATTCAAGCTTTAAATATGCTGGAAAGTTTGACTGCCAAGACATAAAAAGTGCAAAATGGAGAAAAGAACTTGTTCATAGGATTCAGCAAGACTTAAAATTCCTCAACGTAGTTTGCACTATAATATATGTAGTAAAAGAGTCTAGTCAAGAATGAATAGAAGCTGAGTGAAGGTAGATTGAATACACAGGCCATCCCTGATAACAGCCACTCAATTATGACTGTTTAAAGTTACAAAGGCACTGAATGAGAAGTGACTTTGATCAGTTCTCCAAATTCCAGCACCTCCACAATCATATGATTATGATCAGAGCGCTGGGCAGCCAGCTTGCAATTATGACAGTTGCAGCACTCATCTATTTGACTGCATAGTGGTACCTCTACCTACAAACCCCTCTACTTACAAATTTCTCTAGATAAGAACTGGGTGTTCAATATTTTTTTGCCTCTTCTCAAGAATTATTTTCCACTTACAAACCCGAGCCTCCGAAACTGTAACAGGAAAAACAGGGAGAAGCCTCCTTGGGGCCTCTCTAGGAATCTCCTGGGAGGAAACAGGGCTGAAAAAGGTGGGGGAAAGCCTCCGTGGGGCCTCTCTAGGAATCTCCTGGGAGGAAACAGGGCTGGAAAAGGCAGGGAGAAGTCTCCATGGGGCCTCTCTAGGAGTCTCCTGGGAGGAAACAGGGGTGGAAAAGGCAGGGAGATGCCTCTGTGGGGCCTATCTAGGAATCTCCTGGGAGAAAACAGGGCCTCTTCCCTGTGGTTTCCCCAATCGCACGCATTATTCGCCTTTACATTGATTCCTATGGGAAAAATTGCTTCTCCTCACAAACTTTTCTACTTAAGAACCTGGTCACAGAAAAAAATAAGTTTGTAAGTAGAGGTACCACTGTAATTTGCAACCTTCCTTGCTGGCAAAGGAAGCAAGCAAAGGGGCAAAATGGTAGGGAAGACTGCAAGTTGTTGGGGTAAGTCCTCCACACCTATGCACCCAACCCCTTCACACTTGCACCATGTCCTCTGGTTACTCACACACCATCGCACACTTTTGCTCCATCTGGCACCCCAAACCCTCATATACTCATGCCATGACTAGCCTGATAGTTGCACACTCTTATGCATTTTTCTTGCCAGCAGCATTTATTTTCTTAACTGCCAGTCTGCTTGTAAACTAAATGGATATATAGGTTGAGATGAAAGGAAACTCTGAGAAAGTCATGGTAGGATGGAGTTGATGAACTCATAATTGCTAGGTTTGTCAGGAAACTGTTTGAGGCAGTGTTTCCCAGTTGATGTCAGGGTAGTTTAAGTCCCCTTCTAATACTGAAATGTGCTTCTTCGTCCAAACCTACGTACGAATTGTGACAGGAGCATTTTATGGAGCAAAAAATACAGGACTTCATATATATATCTAAAGGAATTCCATTTCCTCTTTTATTAGGTCTGTTTCTTTAATCCCTTTACTGCATATTCCATTCATTGGTTTCATTCCACGTTTCCATAATGCAACAGTATTATACTGTTATAATACTGTTATTATAATGCAAATAATAAATAATGCAACAGTATTATACATGTACTTGAATTCTTGAATGAGGATCACCCTGTTTATTCCTCATCCTTTGTGCTTTGCTGTATAGACATTTGAGTCCTTACTTTCTACATACCCTGTTTTTTGTCCGAGTTCCCCTTCTTCCTTACCACGTTTTTTATTAGTGCACGTGGTATGGCACACACGGTCAAAAGCTTGATTTTCCTTGGTATGAAAAAGTCCCTTCAAAAGCTGGTTCATACAACATGTATTATCAAAGTAATCACTGCGTTATCACATCAGATCTCAAAGTATAATTAAATATTATGTGATTATCTGCTGCTTACCTGACCAGGTTGCTCACAAGCTGTTTGGTATCGTGTTTGTTGACATAATTCTTTTACTCTCTCATATTTAGGCAAATGATTTGACTGCTGGGTATTTTTGCCCATTTCTTCTTTCTTACGCAAAAATTTGCTTTAAAAAGAAAAGAGGCAGTACTTTTGAGAATGTACAAATAAGATTCCTGAATCAAAACAGAAGCGCCTCTATGAAGTGTAAGTAAATCAACAAGGACTAATAATTGTTTATCGTAGAATTAAAATGCAATGCATTGAAATACAGGTTAGGGTGAGACACGAGAAGAGCCTTAATCTAAAGCAGTGTTTCTCAACCTTGGCAACTTTAAGACGGATGGACTGCAACTCCCAGAGTTCCCCAGGCTTCACACTGAAGTTCACATCTCTTAAAGTTGCCAAAGACTGAGAAACATGGGCATAAAGAGATCTTTGAGCAGTCTTATGTATACATGTTCTGCAGGCTCAATTCTTTCCAATGAACCGATGTCCACATTTCAAAGTGTTGGTTATGACCTTTAAAGCCCTTCATGGCATTGGACCAGAATATCTCCGAGACCGCCTCCTGCCGCACGAATCCCAGCGACCGATTAGGTCCCACAGAGTGGGCCTTCTCCAGGTCCCGTCAACTAAACAATGTCGGTTGGCGGGCCCCAGGGGAAGAGCCTTCTCTGTGGCGGCACCGGCCCTCTGGAACCAACTCCCCCCGGAGATTAGAACTGCCCCTACTCTTCCTGCCTTCCGTAAACTCCTTAAAACCCACCTTTGCCGTCAGGCATGGGGGAACTGAAACATCTTCCCCTGGGCATGTTTAATTTATATATGGTATGCTTGTGTGTATGTCTGTTAGTATATGGGATCTTTTTTAAATCTTTAATATTTTAAATTGTTAGATTATTTATGATTTGTTTCTACGTGTTGTGAGCCGCCCCGAGTCTTCGGAGAGGGGCGGCATACAAATCTAAGTAATAAATAAATAAATAAATGCAGGGAGATCTGAACAACGGAGGGAGGACATATTTTATTATAGAACATGTATATGTATTGTATGTATATGAAGGACAAACATGACTGGCAAAATTCAATGCTGCATTTCATACAGTTGTTGTGTCGTAATGAGAGAATGCATGTATGGAAGAAAGGTATATGTTCTATATTAAAATATGCAGGATAAACTCAAACAGGGATATGACATTTGCAAACGCTTCCTTTCTATCATTTCTTGGCACAGGCTGAGAAAACAGTGCAGAGAAAGAGTTGGCATCCGGCCTTAGTACTGCATTGGATGATCTCCCAAGGCTTGTTCATCACAAGCTTTTAACATGGAAGCTGTCAAGAATTGGAAGGATTCCTTCTCAGCCCATATACTTTGGCAGGCCCCTTCTTATGTACTTCAGTTGTGATAATAATCTGACTGAGGCAAGGATAAAAAGAGACAAACCAGCAGTTTTCTTTTGTCAAATGACTAAAAAAAAGAGAGAGAAAAGAACAGATTCTCTTCCCTAGGCCTGCTGGTTTGTGTAGGACAGTGCAGCCCTAAAACCCAACCAATTTCATTCTTATTAAAATGTTGGGTTTTACTGTTTTGTTCCTTTCTTCAGTTCCTACAGGGTGCCATTGGAAAAAGTTTGTATTACTAAAACTGAGTAGATGGAAAGGGCTCACATCATCTTGCTGAAAGAGCTGAGATCGGGGAAACAGAAACAGAAAGCGGCACGTTTCACTGCGAGAGTCAGACCATGCCTCTCTGCGGTCCAACTCACCAATGGGGGCACTTCTGCCAGGCCATCTCCGCCTCCCCCTGCTGGGCTGTTGTGATCCACAGGTCAGGGGAGCGCTTCCCCACACCGTCCCCTTCTTTCTCTTGGCCTCGCCGACAAGAGAGGAAGAATGCCATGCTTGGGCGATGGCCCCCACCCTGCAAGATCCACCCCCACTCTTCTCTCCTAGCAATCTTTACTGGTGGAGGCAGCAAATGTACCAGGTGGAATGCTGTTGCTGCGCAAAGGCAAGTACAGGGGTGTTTTGCTCCCACACTAAGGCTCCAACCATGCCACTGCTGTGTCAGGTGGACAGGGAGCCACGATAGAAGGCCCAAAGAGCTGCATGCGCATCTGGAGCCACAGGTTGTTGACCCCTGCTCTAAAGCACCCAAGGAGATTTTATTTTAAAATTTGGGTCAACCTGGCATGGCAAGGAAACAGTTTCACAACCTGCACTGTTAATAGTAGCAAAACAAGGTTGAACAAAGGATGTCGACTACTGTAATGCTCTCTACATGGGGCTACCTTTGAAAAGTGTTCGGAAACTTCAGATCGTGCAGAATGCAGCTGCGAGAGCAATCATGGGCTTTTCCAAATATGCCCATGTAACACCAACACTCCGCAGTCTGCATTGGTTGCTGATCAGTTTCCGGTCACAATTCAAAGTGTTGGTTATGACCTATAAAGCCCTTCATGGCACCGGACCAGATTATCTCAGGGACTGCCTTCTGCTGCACGAATCCCAGTGACCAGTTAGGTCCCACAGAGTGGGTCTTCTCTGGGTCCTGTCAACTAAACAATGCCGCTTGGCGGGACCCAGGGGAAGAGCCTTCTCTGTGGCGGCCCCGGCCCTCTGGAACCAACTCCCCCCAGAGATTAGAATTGCCCTCACCCTCCTTGCCTTTTGTAAGCTATTTAAAACCCACCTCTGCCACCAGGCATGGGGGAATTGAGATACCCTTTCCCCCTAGGCCTTTACAATTTTATGCATGGCATGTCTGTATGTCTGTTTGGTTTTTATTATAATGGGTTTTTAATTGTTTTTAGTATTGGATTATTATTATATGCTGTCTTATTACTGCTGTTAGCCGCCCCGAGTCTCCGGAGAGGGGCGGCATACAAATCCAATCAATCAATCAATCAATAAATAAATAAATGTCCCTGCATACAAAATTAAGAGAATTGCCCACCAGGCAATTTTCCTAGAACTCACTCAACTTCAATAATTACCCTCTTTCCACTAGGAATGTATCACGCCAAACTTTGGTTTTCTTGTTTGTTCGAAACCTAAAATAAAAATAAAAATAACAATAATTACTGTTGGCATTCATGGCTATTTTGGCTATGCAATTAAAGATGACTAATTTATTTTTACTCCAAGCAAATTATTTGTCCACAACTTCCACAATTTTATAAATATGATCTTTAAAATTGTTTTGTGTGCTGGGAAAGCCAGGGTCACTTGTAGTTGTTTACACATGTTTCGTTTTCCATCCGCTTCCCAATCTAACTCAGGCCTTTGCTGCCAAATCAAGACAGTGCTTCATCTCACCTGTTCCCTGGTTTTTCAAGGTCCAGAAGTTTTAGAATAGATTTTCCATCCATATCTGGAGGTGGATCAAGTCCTGCAATATCCAAAACTGTTGGAGCAAGGTCAATATTCAGCACCATGTGAGATACTCTGCAAATGAACAGAGAAGGCCAGAGCTGTATTATGCACATTAGAAGAAACATCTTAAATCTTTATAGAATTAAAAGAATCTGAGTGTCATTTTATACAAATATGGCACTTGAAAACAGCGTTATATGCTGGCAGTTTCAAGTTTTTTCCAAGTTTCCCTCACCGGGCAGTGAATTAGGACGAGGCATGCTAATTTCAGGATGTACTAAGTTATACAATGAGATAAAGCAGCCATGCTATTTGAGCCAGCAGACTTGTGGCTAAATATTTATATACTTAGTAAAGCCACAGTAAGTGAAATATATCCTCATATGACCCTGTTACAGTCTTAGCAGCAATCTACAAAATAACTGTCTAACAATAAAACAAAAAATATGCCATTATACTTCTAGCAAAAAGCTTGGAAAGAATAACATTTACAAAGTAACAAAAAGATGCTCTCCTTTGTTCATGCTTTGCAATAATCTTGATGAAATAAATCATCCACAAGAATGACAATCAAATGTGCTTACAAATATTTTACATTAGGTACAACAGCTGTGCTGCAGACATAGGAGAACGTACACTGATCCCGGCTCTATACTTGGACCACGAATAAAGAAAGGAACACGAATATCAAAATCATATGGCATTGACTTTCCCTTGACCAGTCCAAACTGTCCAATATGGTAACCATGATCAGCAGTGTAAATAATGTAAGTATTCTCCAGTTCTCCAGTTTCCACTAGCATATGATATAACTGAAATGCAATAAATGGGGGGGAAAATCAATGCAAATCAATGCTAAATCAATCATTATACATATATACACAGCAGTATTTACAACATTTATATTTAAACAATTCTGTTAGAGGCATGTCACTAAAACCAATTAAAATCCAGCAATCATGAAACCATCACCATAACGCTTCTAGAAGAGGTTACACAAATTCCATCAGATATAAAGCAATATTGAAATGCACATTTTAAAGCTTGAAGCTTCAAACAAAACACATCAGTGGTTTCCAGATTGGAACAAAGTGCAGTAGCTTGTCATGATTTTGGAACAGAACTAGTCTATTTCAAGGTTGAAACAATTGAGGCTTTCAACCATTATAAGAGAGACAATTGGACTTCGGTGCCATGTATTTATTTATTTTTCTTTTTAATTTCTAGCCTACCAGTTCAACAACTTTGGCTTGACTGATCTGAAACATCTCAGGCCACTTAAGGAAAAGTAGCCATTCATTTTGTAGGTCCAGAGAAAGAGGCCAACAGCTGTAACTGACCACCTGCAAGAGGACTGCTACAGCTGTCTGCCTTCAAGGCAAACCATCCTCCTGCTCCCATCCTACTTTAGCAGGTTGTCTCTTTTTAATGAGTTTGATCCTCATTCCTCTTTCCCTGCTTTTCAGTTATCTCTCACACATAAAGAAATAACTTACAAGTTACTGTATTTTTCGGAGCATAAGACCCACCTAAAAGAGACTAAAAATGTGGATGCAGCCTATACTCCGAATGTAGCTTTTTTTTTTATTATTCTCCTCCATCCAAAGCTTTTTCCCCCAGCCCTAATGACATGCTAACGATCTTCCCAGCTTGCAGGATTTTTTCATTCCTGCTCCAAATAAGTTTTTTTCCAGCCTTAAGTCTTTGCAGGCTTTAACCAGGGGATAAAATAATGTGCTGAAGCTGACCAGACTAAGGATGCTAGCCAGATGAATACCTAGTAGGTAGATTTCACCCCCCCCCTGTTTTCCTCTCCCAAAACTAACATGTGTCTTATGCTTCAGTGTATCTTATACTCTGAAAAACATGGTACATGAAATCCTTTCCTTTTGCTTTTCTTTTTCTTTCACCTTTCATTTACAATACACCTCCCGTTTCAGACTAGATAACTAGTTCCAGTTTATCTGCCTTATAAAACTCTACTCTCCAAGGCAGAATTTGCTGGTCAGATGTGGGGAAAAACAACTGCACTGAGGCCTGACTTAATAGTACATTCTTCTTGTGGTACATCAGACATTTATTCAGACATAGGTCAGTTTGCCCCCCAGCAGTTAGGGCAACCTTCTTGTGGTCCTCAGCCTTCTGTTGGCCTGAATTTCTCCCAGGAGCAGAGCAGCCTCGAACTCAAGCAATCCATGCCAGTCTCAGCCTCCGCAGGTTGGATTACAGGCTCGCGCTACCAAGCCCGGCTTGCATCATAACCAAATCAGCTAGCATCATAACCAAAGAAACCAAGACAAAGCCCAGGACTAAAAAATAGGCTTTCTCCCCACCACAAAGAGAAAACAGCTCCCCTTAGCAAACCACTGGGCACCTGGTCATCACTCTCTATACATACGTGTATATGGTTATTGGTGACTCATGAAAGCTATTCTTCAGATACCAGTTCACCTGTGTCTCACACTAGATGTAGAGGGTGGAAGGAAGAGCTGCTACCAAGGAAACAGAGAAAAGGAGCCTGAAGCCAGGCAAAGAATTTAATGTGAATAAAAGTTTTAAACAAGTTCTTCCCTAGCTTACATGAAAATGAAGGGAAAGATCGGAGAATATTATTCAGACTTGTAAGGTTCTATTATTGTAGCTTTACAATAAAAGTAGTTCTGATCTATGAGGCATTGGTTTCCTAACTCAGTGATTTTCAACCTTTTTTTGAGCCGCGGCACATTTTTTACATTTACGAAACCCTGGGGCACATTGAGCCGGGGGGGGGGGGGGGTTTGAGGGGGCTAAAAAAAGTTTGGACAAAAAAATTATCTCTCTCTCTTCCTCCCCTTCGCTCTATTTCTTTCTCCCTCCCTCTTTCTCTCCCTTTCTTCCTCTTTCTTTCTCTCTCTCTCCATCCCTCTTTCTTTCTCTTCCTTCCTTCCTCTCTTTTTTGCTTTCTCTCCCTCCCTATGTCCCTCTATGTCTTTCTCTCTCTCTCCTTCCCCCCTCTCTTTCCCTCTCTCTTGCATTCTCTCTCTCTTGGTTTCTTTCTCTCTTGCTTTCTCTCTCTTGCTTTCTGTCTCTCTTCCTTCCTTTCTCTCTTGCTTTCTCTCTCTCTTGCTTTCTCTCTCTCTTGCTTTCTTTCTCTGTGAGCTTCGCGGCACACCTGACCATGTATCGCGGCACATTAGTGTGCCACGGCACACTGGTTGAAAAACACTGTCCTAACGAGTCTACTTTGAGGGACTGATTTTATTCTTCCCATCCTTATTGTGGGTATTCAGTGTTGGACTCTGGTTGCTAATTATCTTGCAAGATAAAATGTGCTGACTCTGAGACCACACACACACTTATTTATTGCCTTAAAGACAAAGACATAATTCTCTCAACAGCAGCAGAATTGGCCACAGCCCAGTCAATTAACATAATGTCTTCATACCATTGCCTGCCTATTTGGGGTAAGTAAATTATTGCTATTTTAAAAAATTAATTCTGTTATGGTGAAACTTAAGTTCACCATATGGATAGTAGGCAAATACAAAACAAGTGTGCTTGTGAGAATGAGGCTTGTGAAGTAACATTGCTGAGATTAATTTGCTTTGAATGATTTGTTGGGTCTATTTGTAAGTGGGCAGTCTGTGGCAAGCTGTTATGACTTGTAGAAACTGAGTTTCCAAAGTGTATTCAAAAATACACTCACTGACATTTGGAATTGTTTGGTGAACTGATTTGATGAACTCTTCTGTTTAACTTTTGCTGGATCTGTGGTTGCGAGTGACATATGTTTGTGAATAGGCAATCAAATGCAAATAAACATATGAGCACATGATTGTCCCTGCTAATGCTTAATTAGATTTTTCAGAAAGCATTCTGGTCTAGTTTTATATTCAACTAATATTCTGTAATTTTTCTGCAAGAATTATAATAAATATTTTAAGTAGTAAACAGTGCTTAGTTTAAAAATTATCTGGAAAGATAACAACAAACCTAATAGGGATCGTAGCACCCATAAGAAATTATTTTTTTGTTCAGATCTGCATCTGGTTACTTACTTATAGGTTGGTTTTCACCAAAGACTTGTGGGCTGGCTGTTAACTGTTGAGTATCAATGAATCTCTCAAGCTTCCTCTCTTTGGTTTGAACTGTGTTGCTTAGCATCCCAGGAATGTGTTTAATTAAAGACTTTTGTGGCCTTTCCTGGACACCTTAAGGGTTTTTTAAGTTAATAGTTGGGTAAAAATGCTTTACTTATATTTTAAAATGTTTTTAATTGCTACTTTTTCCAATCTTCATGCGAGTTCATTGACCAGCTGTTACCTACTATTGTGGTCTTGGGCCACAAAACAAGGCAGCAGCAAAAACACTTACCGGTAGTATTGTATATACATTTTACAGTGCTTTATAGCGTCTCTAAGCAGTTTACCCAGTCAGCATATTGCCCAGAACAATCTTGAGTCCTCATTTTATGGAACTCAGGTGGAATACTGAGAAGGCAGTAAGGATCTGATTCCAAGTTATCATTTTTCTTTTGGAAACCCAGAGCATACAACTTATTTTAAGCTTGATATTATGAAAGAACGAATCTAGTTTGTATTTGTTCTATTAGATTGTTTCAAATGGGGCTGTTTGTTTCAGGCTTGAAACAAACCACGTTTTTCATTTTATGTACACCTTGGGAAGCTTTTGTTAGTTCTCTGCAATTCTGATATTCTACAGTCATATGAATCTATTTGGCTGCAAAATAAGCAACTATGATTGTAAAATTAAACTTTAGAGACTTTCAGTGACACAGGAAGTCTCTTTAAATGTGTTCAACTACAATTTGTTTAACTTTTCTGTCTTTTCTTTTTCATCAGATGAAATGATCCCATCAAACTATTTGCAATGAATGAATGAAATAATACAAACAACCCAAGGTAGGTCCTATTATACAATGTTTTAAATTAGTAAAGAACACAGAGGGAGTCATACAAGTAGTTCTTGACTTACAAGCAATTGTTTAGTGAATATTTGAAGTTACAGCAGTGCTGAAAAGTGACTTATGATCATTTTTCCCATTTAGGACCACTGCAGCATCACCATGGTCACATGATCAAAATTTGGACTCTTGGTAATTGGCATGAATTTATGAGAGTTGCACTGTCCCAGGGTCTTGCAACCTTTGCATCAGGAAAGCAAAGTCAATGGGAAAAGCCAGATTTGCTTAACAACCACACAATTCATGTAACAATTAAATCACGTAGTGATTCAGTTAATCACTCTACCAAAAAAGGTGATAAAATAAGGCTCATTAACAACTCATTAACAACTGCTTCCCTTAGCAACAGAAATTTTGGGCTCTGTTATGATCATAGGACTACCTGCACATTACAATGCTTCACTACACAACCCTTGTGTATATGTTATCTATTTTACCAGATGAAATATTTCATGTACTTGGTTTGCCTTTCTTGTATTGTTGCAGGAATGAATGGAATAAAAATGGAATAAAATGGAATAAAAATTGGAGTATCATATAAAAATGGAATGTATTGGAATTCTGGAACAAGAATTTCCTACCAGAACCACTCAGAATCCGTTTTGGAGTGAGTGGCTATAATTGCAACAAACAAACAAACAAATATTCAAAACAGAGCAGAATGTGGTGCTACAGAATAGCTTTAGCCATTTTTATTTGCTTACCCTTTCCATGGAATCATCAACTGACAGCAGAGTTTGAAGTCTTTTTCGATGCAGGATATTTGTAAATTCCATATGGATGGGAAGCATAGGCCCTGTATACTGCATGATCCAATGTTTATCCATATTGGGTGCATAGTTGTAACTAGGAGTTCTGCAGGGGAAGATAATAAAGATTAAGCTCCAATAGAAGAGAATATCTTACCAACTAGGTAACATCGTTAATGAAAACATACCACCAGGCACAGAGAGCATCAAGAACTCCATAGTTTAAGTTATTTGTGGTTTCTGATGTAAAATCTGCTCATTTTGCTATAATCTACTGCACATCAAAATATCTTTTAGACAAAATGCAAGAAATGAATGTTTATAAATTACCAGTTGAGAGCAGTGTTCCCTCTAATTTTTTTTCGGGGTGAGCGGAAAAGTATAGTGTCTGAGCGGCAGTCCTTTTGGCACTGGGCGGCATATAAGTATAAATAAATAAATAAATAAAGTAAGTAAGTAAGTAAGTGTGGGCGTGCGCTATCACACATGAGCAAGTTCTTGCATCCATAATTCTATCCTTTCTATGTCTTCCTCCCTCTTTCCTCCCTCCCACTTTCCTTTCTATCTCTCCCTCCCTCTTTTCTTTCTATCTTTCCCTCCCTCTTTCCTTTCTATCTCTCCCTCCATCTTTCCTTTCTATCTCTCCCTCCCTCTTTCCTCCCTCCCCTTTTCCTTTCTATCTCTCCCTCCCTCTTTCCTCCCTCCCTTTTTCCTTTCTATCAATCCCTCCCTCTTTCCTTTCTATCTTTCTTTCCCCCTGCCTTTCTCCAAGCCCTTCCTTTTCCCTCTCCCTAACTACCCCCTTCTCCCTCCTTTCTATCTCTTCCTCCCCCTTTCTCTCTCCCTTCCTTCATCTTTCATTCCCTCTCTCTCCATCCCTCTTCCTTTCTCTCTTCCTTCCTCCCTCTCTTTTTTGTTCTTTCTCTCTCCCTCCTTCCCTCCCTCTATGTCTTTCCCTCCCCCTTCTTCCCCCTCTCTTTCTCTCTCTCTTGCTTTCTTTCCCTGTCTTTCTCTCTTGCTTACTTTCTCGCTTTCTTTCTCATTCTCTCTCCCCTCCTTTCTCTCTCTCTCTCTTTCTCTCTCGTTCACCACGCCGGCAACAGAGAGAAAAAAAGAGAGAGAGAGAGAGATGGAGAGAGAGTGGAGGGTGCCGTTGTCTTCGCCTCTGCCCGGCGGCTCTGCAGCGAAGAGCACAGTCGCGCACTGCCTCCCGGGAGCCCGGCCGACTTTTGGAGCCGTTTTGTTTTCGGCCGGGCGGAGGCAGCGCGCGGAGGCGAAGATACGGTGCCCGGCCACGCTCCGCCTCCCGGGAGCCC